>NW_022280104.1:1340106-1352341 GCF_004355925.1 Anarrhichthys ocellatus | reverse complement strand
ACACACACACACACACACACACACACACACACACACACACACACACAAATGGGAACAAACTGTAAACAATGGCTGATCAGACCTTTTTTTTAAAACAAACAGGTAACATAAAGACAAACACTATACCACCTAAACTACAAATACAACAAAACAATATAATATTAGTCCATCAGTATACTATTTAAGCAATTATCTATAACAAAAGCAGGGACAAACTTATGTGGTCTAAAGAAATAAGCAAAATATCTGAACTATAAATTCTAATCCCCTGCTGTAGGAGCAAAGCTCAAGCCTGACGAGATGTCCCTCCAGCAGCAGTAACCAGTAGCTACACCTTCAGCACCGGTTACTCTTAGAACATTAGAATTACTTAAGACAAACTTATCTAAAGACAAACTGAAGTGTGACTTCAGAGCAGTTGTGGCTATCATAGTCTGCTTAAAGAAACCTGAATCATTGCTTGTTTGTGTTTATGTGGGTATAAACCATTAAGTCTAAGGACTAGGAGTTTAATTTCATCACAGAATTGAAGAGAAAATGTTACTTTTACATAATACTTGACTTTGCTGCACTTGAAATTGCATCTGTTGAAAGAGGAGCAAAAGAAAGGAGCCAATGCTGCATTCTTCAGCAGAGAAGAAGCTGCTGATGTGTCTACGCCGCACGAGAGCAGAGCTCCATGTCCAGAGAGGTGACCGTCTGCATTCAGCTGCACTCTGGCAGAGATACATGTTCAATGTTTACATTCACTTGCCGAGTGTTATGGGGACATAGGGGATGCGGCAGTGCACGGACCGGAGCTTGCAGTTAGTCAACAGAACATGTATGAAAACAATGCAATAAAATTAAGGATGATGTCATTATGGGTTATGGTTAGCACTATTGTGTGTTGGAAGAGTTGAAATAGATTGAGTCTACAATAATTAATCACTGATTTACTGCACCACCCAGTGAGTATGCTAAGTGACCCAAATCAAACAAACCCGTTATGTTGTTTGACCAAAATGTGTATGCTGGGTCTGGCTAACATGCTAAATGCTAACATGCTCATGTGGATCCTCCAGCGGTGACTTCTGCGTTCACTGAGAAACTTTTACCTTCAATGAGGTGTGTGAGGACTTTATACTGTTTGTGACAATAATGCCTGACGTGACTGCAGATTGCTCTTTCAGCTCTAAGTGTTTGAGGAACGCAGTGGGACATAGAGGCTGAGAAGACTGGTTATAGTTGGACAGAGAGGCTAAGAGACACCCAAAGACGTACTCTGCTTTATCTTACATTGTATTCTAAATGGGACCCCAATTCGGAGGAGACTTAAAACTAGCAACTGAGACAATAAACACATGTTTACAATGTTTACTAAGGTAATAAATCAAGTGAGGAGTAGGGCCATTTTCTCATAGACTTCTATACCATCGGACTTGTTCTTGCAACCAGTGGAGTCGCCCCCTGCTGGCCATTAGAAATAATGCATTTAAGGCACTCCCCGTTTCAGAACATGTCCACTTCTGTTATTTAGTCCTTTGGGCTTAATAATGCTTGTTGCACCCACCGTGGTGTCCATAGTCTTTTTATGTATTGACAGTCATTGTTATATAATTGTCTTAGTCTGGCTACACAGAGGAAGGCGAATGTATATTTATTGATCAGCACTATCAATCAGCTGTATGCACATGCTGCAAAGTGCTCTCTATAGAAATTGTCCTTTCTTTTAGTTATTTCATGACGGCTTTGTGGTGTGATTTTAGACTAGTGAGTCTATACGTTGACATTCAATTCAATTAATTTACCACCGTGACTTTTTACTTTCATCTAAGTACATTTAATGATATTGTAGTACATAACCAGACAACATTATCATGTTATCAAGCTTACATATGTTATGAGAACAAGGAAGATCAAACTATGATACCATACTAATGAAAACTGAATCACGTTTCATTGATATTTGCAGTTATTTAAGTTTAAATCACCAAATTGGAGTTTCTAGTTTATCTACCTTTTCAACTTCATCTAAATATACTGCATGCCTTCTGTATATTGTTACTCCGTCAACAATGTGAGATGAAATTATAAAGAGGTCAGCTTGGCTACAGTGTGAGACTTCTTACAAAGTTTTGAACAATAGAAATTAGGAAACACGTTGCAAAATATCTTCCCACGTGTTGCTCTTTCTCTCGACATCATGCCCTTCCAAAGGCAGAGGCCTTGCACAACAGCATGACACACTCACACGTAAGCATGCAAGCACACATGGGGCTTTTTCTGTCCTCTTTCTCCACATCTTATTTTGTTGTATTTTTAAGATCTCAGAAATTTGGAGGATTTATCTAAAACCAATTACAGGTCTACCTCAGAGAAAATTTCCCATTCATCTTTCTGTGTATGTTCAAGAACTGTATGTATGCATCTGTGTATGTGTGTGCCTATATGTGCCTGAGCGTGTGTCCATGTATGTGCTACATGGGGTCATAACTCTGACCAGGACAGTTTTATAAAGTGCGTTGCAGCCAGCGAAGCAGCAGTAAATCAGTTTTATTTGCTGTGTGTTGGGGGTCAGCTCTCTTGACACACCCGGACCCTGACACCACAGGAATGGACTGGCTGGATTTTGCTATTGCAGCTGTGTTGTTGTAGGCTGGTAGTTAAGGGAGATTTATTCTTGCACGACGTGATTCACCTGAGGAAAAAGAACGGTTGTCATTGCCTTTTACTATATTTCGTTTGGTTTGGACAGTGCAAAATTCCTCTTGTAAATACTGTTCAATATCATGCTGGAATGAGGAGACAGGTAAACTTAGCTAAGCATACATATTGGGAATGGGGGGAGGAGCTAGCCTAGCTCTGTCTACCAACAGCTCTAACATATTGGTTAGTGAACTTAGGTGCTGTAAGGAATTTTTTTTTACATTTGGATGGGGCCCTGCTAGCAGTTTCCCCTTGTTTCCAGTATTTATGCTAAGCTAAGCTCACTAACCCTCACTGGCCGTAGCTTCATTGTTGGAACTAACCACTCAAGATGGCGACTGAGCCATCAAAGTCAATTTCCCAGGATCCCTGAGCCCTTAACAGGAAACCGTAATGTCACGTGGGAGACTGCTACAGAGAGTAATCAAGTTTAACCTAGCTACAGAGCCTGCCAGCTGACTGTAAAACATCCAAAGCAAGAAAGCCAAGTTAGCGCCAAGCTAACTGGACTTCGAAGGAGAAGAAAAGACTGAAGCGCCTAGGTTTCTTCAATATGCAGCATCGGAACACAGTACAGAAAAGACTGCATCCAATACTCGCAGCCACAACTCTTCTCTGCTGGTTCATCTGACTGAACTACAGAGCCAAAGCAAGTTAAGCTAACAAAAGCAGCATGCTAAGTCACTCTCTCTCTTCATAATATTCATTTTATTCATATTAGTAATTATCTTTAACTGTTTCTAATAACCAGATCTGTGCATACCTGCGTCCCCAACATCATATTGTGCGGCATAAAAACCAAATAAGCGTAATTCCGAAAATGTCAAAATATTCCCTTAAATTTTAACTTATGATGTTGGTACTGTTTGTTAAAACTTGAGTATTGAAGATCGCCTTGCAGAATTTAACATGTTAGCACATGCACAACAGTACTTATACATTACTCATACCAACAAAACTCTCTCAGTCTCTTTCGTAGACAACAGTATATTTATTTTACAAGACGTACAATAATCTGCAAAACACAACAAACTGGATTGGAACGGACCAAAAGGGCATATCAAAACCGACTCAGCACTTATGCCTTCATTTATTGATCCTTTTAGTGGAGTCGGTCTACTGCAAACAGTTGAGATTAATTACCACAAGGTGTAAACTTAAAGTCGAACAAAATGAATAAAGTAGATTATGTTATTACTTTAAAGTAAATATGTTTCCCATGATGAAAGTTGTACAGAAAAGCAAACTGTATTGAATTTTGTGAATGAACTGTCCCTGGGTCACATCTTGTCAAGTGTAATGGTTTCACTTTGTTGTCAAAGACTCGCAACAAATCCTAGAGAGAATGACTCATGATTCACACACGCAAACACACACACACACACACACACACACACACACACACACACTCCTTGAGAGCAGGGATGTGCTGCATGGCACACCGACGATATAAACACTATGTGGGAATGCAAACAAACTCCCTCGTTACTTCTCTCTTTCTCTTTCAACAAACCTCTTCTCAGAAGGTCATTTTCTTGGAGCTCATGTCCTTACGTTCTGCATTTCAGAGTTATCAAAACATCTTCGAAATTCAACACTCTTCTCAAATGAACTGATTAATGGATTCAAACAATAAAAATAATTTATGATAAAGTATGAAAACCTAATTAATGCCAAGATTGAAGCATTTAAATAAAAATACAATCATTTATTTCCTAATCATTTGAATTGTGTTCTTATGCAAAAACACTATAGATGACAATAACAAAGACAACATGTAGAATTGTTCACGGTTTACACCGACTTCGGGGCGGTTGAAATCATTTTTTGGGACGTTTTCAGGACTGTGGTCGAAAAAGTTAGATGGGCAATTATAGTTCTTAGAAATAAAATTGGAATCCACAGGCCAGACTTTTAAAAAAACGGCATCAGCCCAGAAAATGGCCGCGCATCTCTAGACGGTGTGTGAGCACCAGACAAATAACTCCTGCTCACAAATTAATAATTTCCTTGTTTGTGAGGCGGAGGATAGAAAGCACATATTGTTTGGTGGCCACAGCAGTGAGTTCATCAAACAGGACTGTACCTGAAATAAAAAGCTGCATATTGTTTGGTGGCCACAGCAGTGAGTTCATCAAACAGGACTGTACCTGAAATAAAAAGCTGCATATTGTTTGGTGGTCACAGCAGTGAGTTCATCAAACAGGACTGTACCTGAAATAAAAAGCTGCAGCGCACTCCACAAAAGTCCAGCCCTCTCCTCTGCGCTCTGGAGATGGTGAATATGATGGTGAGCTGATGAAATCTTGAGCAGAAGTTGAATTGAGATTTGAATTGGCTTATATCTTTTACAACTGAAAGGTGCATATGGAATAGTGATGGCTCACTAGCACAAACAATATTGAATGTGAAAGTGGAAGTAACAAGTGATATGGAGTGAAGTTAAATGTGTTGGAGGTATCATGATACATAGAATAATGTCTCTCACATTCAATTTCTACAATCTGGCTTCGTTGTTTGCTGTAATTCATGCCCACGCCTCTTAATATACAGTATATTCTGGAAAAGATAAGAAAGCTGAGGAAGTCATCTCTCACACTAGACAAGCAGAATCATTAAAACCCTCACTTGCTGTTGGACCCCTGCTGTTTCTAAAACCATGACAAATTGCACTCCCTGCATTCCTGCTATCTACAATAACCTGTGCCTGGCTACTATAGAAATACATACATGCATGCTCAGCAGGGGGTTGAGAACTGACTCTCTGATGCTGCAAGCTTTGTGAGATAAGATTAATGAAACACCAGTTTATAAATCCATCCAGCTGCAAGGTAAAAGGCTTTACAGTACTTTGACTGATCTCACATCTAATCAGAGCCTGACATGTAATGTATTATATGTCGTAAAGCGGTCTGAGATGTACCCATAAAGACATTTCCTGATGAAGTAAAAATAATGTGCATTTTCAGAATAAGACTATTGGATTAATACAATTTATTTTACGTGAAAAAATGATTTTCCTTTATGTTGTCATCTACACGTTCGCAATGAGATAGCATATAAAGTGACCAACTGGGTAAAATGAAGAGCACTTTCACAGGTTTGTTCATTCACAGATTCATATGTTAGTCCCGTCCCACAAGCAGCGCTGGCTAAGAGGACTTCTCACCATTCTCACATTAGCATTGATCCACTTTGCCGCATGCAAACAGTGGTTCAAACGATGCCCGCACACCTCCACACATGTGCCTTGGTGTTTAAAATAAGACGCATTGATATTCACAAGGACCAGGAAAAATCCCCCTTCGCACATTCTCTGTCAGAATCTGGGGTCCATTTCCTCTCTCTTTCTCTGTGTGTGTGTGTGTGTGTGTGTGTGTGTTTGAATGCACCTGTTTTATGTTTCTTAGCTATCAACTCTGGAGGTCTTTTGAGGCAGGTTGCGGAGTCCAATAGTCAACAGATGCCTCTCGAAGGGTCAAGATAAGCCTCCAGGCTGTGTGTAGGAGAGAAAAGAAGAGAAAAGAGAGAGAAATACCAACAGAGAGAGAGAGAACATCTTTTTCACCGTGCATCTGACCCTAATTTAACGATTCTTCATGTTAAGCTCAAAAGTGAAACAATGTCAACTTAAAACACAAGATTAATTTCACACGTACATAGACAAATACATGTTAATAATATTAATATATTTTTTTATGTTGTCTTTGGATGTATGTGTATATTTTGGTAATCATAAGTTTAACTGTGTGAGTTAAACTTGAATTGTTCTCATCTTCTGTAGGTCCCTAATTGGAGTAGACACAGTATTGGTCTCACATTTAACCAATCGGTTAGTGAAGCCCTCTGGCAATGCAGTCTGGTGTGAGTGTGCTGTGACCTCAGGTTGTCAATTCTTGGACGCAAATGACATCCAGAAGCACTCAATCAGGCCTCTCAGACGACTGGAAACCATTCCACAATGGGTTTAGCACCTGAGTGCGCACAAGAGAGAGAGAGAAATGTTGGGTATGGATGTATTGAAAACCAACTTAAACTAGGTTTAGATTCAGAGACATACTCCCTTTTTGGGTAACAAACGACATCTGTAAGTGTGCATAAATATTTCATATTTTAGAGGGTTCTCTGTTGTAGTGGACTGCACTATTCTCTCTATAAGAATAAATAACCACAAACTTAGTAATCACCACTACAGTACAGTATATAGACCAAATTTACTACATTTGTATTTTTACGATGATATCTATTTATATTATACAATTATTATGATTCACAAAATCAACGATGTAAAATATATGAAAGAATAAAATCAACATGAGTAAAATAAGTGTGGCCATATAGCAAGTAAGGCCAAAAAAGCAGTTTACACATGTGAAAGAAATGTCAATGAAAGAAAAGCCGCCATTAAAAGGATTTATTATATTACACTGTTTATGAACTAGAAAAAGTAGTGGAAATATTAAGAATAGGGAGCTTGTTCTGTTGTTCCCACTACTGGTATACTTATCATACATTGTATTTATGAAGAAGAGGTTGGGGTGTATCTGAATTGAAAGAATTTATTCTGGGTGAGTGAAAACATTCAGGGAGATTCAGGAAGGGTGTCAAAACTGGCAACAGACTAGAGTCGTTATGGCAGCACTTCCTGGTTAATGGTGTATGAAGAGCCTTTGATTGCCTTTCAAAGCCTTAAGCCACCATCACTGCAAAGCAGAAAGTAGAAAAATGTGTTGAGGCCAGCAAATGACTTGCTAATTATCAAAAAAAAGCTTTTTTGTTGAGTGGTTATCTACAAAATGAGTTTAAAATAGCTTCCTTAGTACGTCCAAACACAGACAATGTGAATGAATTAACTCTAACAATCTCTGAAGAACATGCGAGCCTGTCTGAGTGGTTTTGATCCTGTCTTCATTTTCATTTTCAGCATCGCAGTTTACTGTTAAAGCTTTGAGTCACTATTTGATCTATGTTACAGATAAAACACCAAGAGCAGCTGCTACCAAGCTGCTCTCTTCTCGAGCAAACTGAGAAACTATTTTTGAACGTTTCCAAAACCTTTTATCGGGAGTAATAATACGGTACGCGATACCATCTGTGGTGTGTAAACGGCCTTCATTAAACGGCAGGTTCCTTTATTCTGCCCGCTTATAAAAGCTGCATCCATATAAAAGCTATGAAAACATTTACAATGAAATCTGTCCCCTACACACAGTACTCTCTGATATTGGATGAAAACACAAATGTAGACTGAATATACAAATAATATAATGTATGAAAACCTTAGAAGTACCAAGTATTGGTATCAGTAAATCTTAACTGTTTTGGAAGTTTGAGTTTTCATGCTTGAGCTGTGTTTCCATAAGAACATTAATGTCTTATCAGGCTTCTCATCATCCACTGCTGGTATGCATAGCTGGAACATTATATTCACACTTGATTCAACCTCTTACCAGACACGGACACATTAGCACTTTAAGCTCAGTAAATTAGGATGGAAAAAATGAGGGTAAGCCTCCAATATGTATTTTTATTAGTAAATATGATGTATTTTGCCCAGGGCTAGTCTCTTTCATTTCAGCCTGCTTCCAAACGCCAACGCCCATGGTAAATGAATACAAATCATGAAGCCATGTGCCAGTAAACTGGACCCAAATCGCGGCAGAGCACCAGAGGCCCATTATTATTTATTAATTTATTTTTAATTCTGCAAATGCTTTGCAGATGTTTCGCATACCTCAGACGATGTGAAAGATTGGAAGTGGTACCTAGCATGTGCTGACTGTTTTTTTCCCCTATCCCTTACGTGTAGCAGAGAAGAAGGCTGCAGCTTTTAAAATGTAGTCTGTTTTAGTTTATTTTCAGGTGCACGATTTTGAGATAGAATTTGTAAGCAACCATGAATCATTCTGGCTTTTCTTTCTTCTTTGTTTCTTTGGATTTTGGACATGGTCAGTTGACACCAGGATTAAAAAGACGGGGTTCCTGAATATCACATTTTATTCATAAGGAAGCTTTCAATGTGTTACAATTCTGGTTTGAGGGCAGCATTCAACCATGTGCTTTTATGATTAGAAAAGCCTGCCAAAGTGGTTTAAAACATTATGTTGTGTGACTAAACGTTGTGCCACCACCGTGTTGCATAGATCTGACAAGCATCTTTCCTCTGAAAAGATTGGATAGGGTCATTAACTCCATCAGGCAGTGCATCTACGTGCTTATATTAAAGAACAAAAACACATTGAGGTCGTATACTGCCTACACAAACACACAGAGCTCCAGTCAAAGTACAGTACAATCATAATGACTAACTTTGACCACATTAGTACCGTAGAACACCAATCAGACCACAACAGTCCAAACCAGAATTGTTTATAGAGACCTTAGTGTTTTCTCCTAAACCAAAGCAGAAGACCGCTTCTGTAATGGAGGCTGTTTGAAGTCCTTAATCAGTTTTTAATGGTACGGAGTGAGGTGGATATTAACTACTACATGTGTGGTTTTACGGTTACTTGGCATTGCAGTAGTTTGCATGCTATATTAAGCCATGCCAGATGCACTTAACCCACAGCCTCTTGTTCAGATAGCTGCCTAATGATAGTAATAAACAGGTGCCCTGCAAAATATATTCGCTTTTATAAAGCAGAATCCGACATTTAGTTCCTCCAAATGGCTGCAACCGTTGGCCTGTTGACTTGGAAGAAGAATTGGAGGATGCTGCCTGGTGCCATGTGCGGTCACTGAGGGTTTGGGGATGTATTTTGGTGTTTTACTTACAGACTGTTTGATCGGAAGGGCAGTGATGACTCAAGTTACGAGACACATTATATGTATTTCTAATGTGGTAAATGTGGGTTTTGTTCTGCATACATGTATATGTGCGTCCACTGTTTGTCAGTGGCTAAGTATGTCTTACTGGAACTTGGTGGCCTGGGGGGTTAGTGGTTCAATCACATGCACAATGACAGAGAAAGTTCTTTGAATCGAGGGCACATCATTACAAAATAAGAGACTGAAGCCATGCCAACAGCTCTACGAGGTTGCACTGAGTCACTGCAGAGCTTTGAGCTAAACACTAATGTCAATATGCTGACATGATGTAAAGTCATTAGGTTTCATCCTCTGGCGACTATGAATATCTGTCCCAAATATCATGACAATCCAAAGAAATGGAGGCATTTCACTAAAAAACTGTCAACCTTAATGTTGGGGCGAGAGGAAAGTCAGAGGGTCACCAACATTATTAGCATACGTCCTCCGGGTACCAACGAACCGACAAGCCTACCTCGACATCCTTTTACACACTAGCGTGGCTAAAATCACTACCAAAGACATCTAGTTACCTGTCAGCCTTTTAGGCTTGCCTATTCTGTCTTCCTTTTGCTGTGTGTAATGGAATGAGTTAAAGTCATCTGTCTGGGGCCAGCTGGCTGGACTTTATAGGCCTCGAGGTGGAGACCCTGGCTGCGTGAAAAAGGAGACCCTGTCTGCAAGGTGCAGTGCTTAACAGGGGTCTAATCCAGCAATAAAGACACAGAAGAGAAACAGAGAGAAGCAGTGAGTGTTCTTTTACATCGGCCCACTCTTTCCTTTTTCCTTCACTCTGGTTTGATCTAGCCCCTAGTGCCAGAGGGTTTAACATATTTTTCCATGATTTAATTGGCATTTGTTTGCCTCCAGCTTTTACACTGAGGTTCATGGGGTTTGTTGAAAATTAGCAACTGTTCTGTCGCTTTTATATCTCTGTTAGTGCCTACCCATTGAGACCTAGCTCTATTCTGGTCATAAGTCTCTGCTCATAAATGTAAACTGTGTGCATGGACATATGACTTTATGGAGTCTGGTGGCAGGGAAAAGTCATTTACTCAAATCTTACGGCACTGCTATCAGTCGAGTGAATATATAATATGTCTTGTATTAGCATGTACTAAAAAAAAAAGCTAAATAAACTGTTGTAATCTTTTCCATTATGAATACACATTACAATGATCTATAACAGTGGACGCCTCAGATGTAAATTGTAAAGGTGTTGACTTCTACAAATGAGCCAATGTCAATGTAGTCTGCTGGAGCTCGCTTTCATCCGAGTCCTGCTGCTAAGGCCTGTCCTGTGTTTATACGTGCCAAGCTTTCAGGCTGGTTGCAGCAGCTTTGGGGTCGCTCGGTTGTTTTCCCTCTCCGCTGGCGTGGCCACGGCCACGGCAACATTTGATGGTTGATTGAACATGAAAACACTCGGCTGCATTCCGCGAGGAAGCCGTGAAACTGTCAGCCTCCCTTCCTTCTGTGCAGTCGAGTAGAGGCTGACAGTGGTGGACGGACAGATGATCTTCTGGACCTCAACACTCAAGGCTTAACAATCCCATGTTGACAACCAATGATGAGGTGCTGAGTAGTAATTGGGCGAGTTTGGGGAAATGAGAGTCAGTCTACTTCTCAGGGTTCCTCACATCCAGCCCGCTCTCTCCCTCTCTCTGCAGGTCATCAGTCACACGCAGGTTAATGAGAGTTTACTGAGGCCTATGTGCTTGTTTACTCTCTCAAAACAGAGCTCGTAATGGAAAGCAGTATTGCTTTATAGGATCTAATTCTAAAACTGCACAACTTCTTTTGACATTTACGAACCTTAAAGAAAAACACATTTATCTAAAAAGATTTCTGTAAATGAAGTCATATTGCTACAAGTTGGGGGGCATAATAAAATAAGAAATGCTTCTTTGCATACTGAAAATCACAAGGATTGAAATAACTGTTCCTTCTAATCAGTCCATTTAGGCTGCTGTTTGAGTTTGGCTGGGTCAGTAAAATGACAAGACGAGTTTAAATGCTTTATTAACATTAACGGCTTAAAGAGAGTTGATGTTGATTGTTTTCCCAGTCTCTGTCTCTCTCTATATTCAGAGTTTATATTGTTGGATTTTCATGGAACGACCATATGTGGTGTGATTATTCTGTTTCAATTGGCAAAAAAAAACCCTGAAAGGGGCCTTTTCTGTATATAACACCTATTCTTGTCACTCTCATCTTACCTGTCAGTCTTCATTGTATAATTTCATAAAACAAGTGCCAAAAAAATCTCCTTTGATTTGACAGCGTAACTCTAACCAGACTCCGAGCTTTGATTATCTCACAGGCCAGACTAAACTCTGCTTTGCAGCCAGCTGCTGGGGAAAGATCTAGACACCCCAGAGATGACCCCACAATTATCAAAATGAAGTATTAATAGCTTAAAATTGCACCCAAATGGCTATCATGCAGGCACACAAGAAAAACCTGTTTGTTTTTACTTTCCATTGAAATCATTAGCAGAGGCTGGAAACCTTTCTTGGATGAGGTTCAGAGGTATTCTTGATATGGGCAGCGTGTTAAAACAGAGAGTGTGTGTGTGCATGTAAACCTGTCCATATTTCAGTATCTAACATCTCTACCTTAAAGCTCAATCTGACAAATATCTGGCAAACATTCTGTTGCCAAGTTAGTGTCAAATTTGGGCGATCAGGGGTTGTGTGTGTGTGTGTGTGTGTGTGTGTGTGTGTGTGTGTGTGTGTGT
>NW_022280104.1:1305407-1340096 GCF_004355925.1 Anarrhichthys ocellatus | reverse complement strand
GTGTGTGTGTGTGTGTGTGTGTGTGTGTGTGTGTGTGTGTGTGTGTGAATGTGTGCACGTGCTGGCTCAGGGCAGGGGGATGTCTGTACATAAATATACCTCAGCTCACGCTGAGGGCTTTATCTACATATTTCCTCTATCCATTACATCCAACAAGCTTCCAGGCTGATGAAAACACATAATCGAGGAGTGTATTCAACTTCAGCTCAATTAATGAATTTAACGTATCAATGAAAATGTATTTCCAATGCAAAGAAGATGCATTGTTGCTGTATTATGTCTAAAAATGTCAAAAGAAACTGCTGCAATGTTTCAACTCAGTTTCCATTTGCTTTGCGAGGCTTCAAAGTGAAGTAAGAGAATTGGGGAACTTTGAAGTTTAAGAGAGACAGAGTGTTAAAGAAACTCTGAAAAGGCAAGGGAGCATGCATGCATCTCACAATATAATAGGTAGCAGTCAGAGAAAAACCTCCTCACACATTATAGGCCTTTTCATCTTTTTTGGCAAGAGTGCATTCTCTTATATCTGAGAGGGAGCTATTTGGTAACATATTGCTGATTTCAGAACTGCTTTGTTTCTTCATTCTTACAGTGAAAGTCACTGAAACTGTAATGTATAAAACATGCACCTTTTTTTCTGATTAACTCAGGGCTGTTCCCTTCTGTGCATGAGAGTAAAAGGCACTGAGGACTGTTTGCATTAGTGGAACAACTACATCAATCCAATCTTCTAACAGAAATCACTCCTGTTTTTGTTGTGATCAAGTATTTGAGTGGACCTGTATTATTCCGGGCCCTGTGCGGCTTCTGTGTGGAGCCTCTCGTGACGAGTCGCGTTAAGATGGATGAGACCCTGAAAACAAGACAATTTCCTGGTCTAATCCCAAAGAATGGTGAGACAGGAGGACTTACAGAGGAGTGTGTGTGTTTACAAGTGTCTTTTTGTGCGGCATGAGAGGTCTTTATATGGTTTTCATGTTTTTAATACAGACCACCCACTGATTCATATTTTACATAATTTGATGTTTTATTTTCTTAAAAATGAATCTGTTAATAACCCATTAATGAGTGTCGGGCTATCAAAAGCAAAATATAAGAGAAGTATCTTGAGATAACTACTGATATGATATACCGTTTTTTAAATGAAAAACGGCAAACCCACAACAGCTACTAGGTAAGACAACTTAACAGGCACAACACTATGCTTGGTCATTGTCACTGTAGTTTGAAACACTTTGCAACTCTACAAGATTGTTTTCTTCTTTCCAAAAAAAACCTTGATGGCTACATAATGTGAGGTTACTATTCCTGATTGTTTTGGCCCATTTCCTCTTTTTTCTCACTCTCTATTTCACTTATTATTCCAACGCTCCAGAGGAACATGTTGCATCTCGACAGGGACAAGCAGCATTACCTTCTTTTCGATGGGAGCTATACCTCCAGCATGATTGGCCAGAGAGAAAGATTGAGTTTCCAAGCCACATATTAAATTAATCATGCAGCATTGTTAACAGATGTCACTGTACTGCGCCTGGCCCATTGATCCTTCATCAGCATGTGTTACTGCAATCAATACCCTCATTAGCAAGCTGTCAGGGCCAAGGAAATGCTTAGAGAGAAGGCCTTTTTTCATGTTCGATTACACTTCGAGCACTGAGCCGCTGTCCAAATTTGGTGCTGGCCGAGCTTTCAGTGAGCTCTGGGAGCGTTTCTCGTCACACGAGGGATTTTTAGGCCAAAACAAGAAACATGATTCTACATTTGTTGGAGAGTCTGAGAAATGGACGATGTTCACGCCCATTCTGCGCCTGATTGCAATGGAGTCTCTGGTGATTCCTCTGGTCCGAGACAGATGCATTCACACGCATACACACACAATACTTACATACATAAACTGCTTCTCAGGTGCACAGGGGACACACACGCACACATGCATTTATAGACTTTTATAGACATTTGCAGACACAGACTCTCCCAGAGTGTGGAATACATTTTACATATAGCAATGCTCATGGGCTTCACATACAAACACACATTCACAGGCAGAGATATACTTTTCTAAAACTCAAGTTTTTATATGCAGTTTAATTTATGACCTGCTGAAAGTCTTACTGATAAAAACACATATTCCATCACCGTATAAGCCTGCACACCTGACGCTCAACATCTTCGTTTCTTATCTGACACTGATCTTCTAATTTAATCTCTGATGAAAGCAATTTGATTGAATGCCTTCAGTTTCTGGACTTGATACACGAGGGTTTCTACTGTGTGAATCTCAAACCGGATTGATTGTCTAGAACAGATGTGCGAGTTGGCCTGGTCCTTTCTGGGTGTTTGACTCTGACAGGTTCTGTGATTCTGGTTCTTGTGAACTTATTTCTAAACTGAAAAGTTTAAAGCAAAGCTACTGCAAAACCAAACACATTTCTACGACCACAGTCGAGAGTGTTTCAAACACCTGTATCCTCATGTGTCTAGACATGTAAGATCTGTTGGTATATGTGCATGCCCTCTTATCTCCTGACATTATCAGATCTGTGTATCTGCAGGGAGCCCTCTCTGCTCTCATATATTTGGATTTCACTGTGACTTAATGGTTGCAAATAAACAATTTATGCCACTTAACTGGGGTAATACATTGTATCCTGACACACGGTTGAGTAACCACCTTGACTTTCTCCCCCTCTCCTGCAGTTATGGAAAACAAAATAGTTGGCGCTGGTCCACAAACAACACTGAGGCCCATTATCTTCTGCATGCTCGCTAAGGCAGCTTTGAAACGAGGGAAGTTCAGCGAGGCCTCTCTTGCTGACCAGGTATTATTGTAGGTACTGAATAACTGACCAGCATGCTAATGAAATATGGATGGAGTGTTACTAATGAAATACGGACACTGCTGTGGTTCAGTGAGGCCGCAGGCACAATCACCACCACATTTTGTAGATTTACAACAGACTTTGCAGCAATTGCATAGATTTAATATCAACCCTGATCACAGCTCAATTAAAGACTTATACACAGCTTGTATAGGAGAACATATCACTGGGCGTCCAGAATTTCCAGTTGATAGAAAGCCATAATGATAGATTGTAATGATGTGATGATGGATTATATGGTAATTTCATACACCTGAAGAGGTCCAGAGGATTTAGTAGCGCGGCTAACATAAATGCATGTTTTCTGCTGGCACCAGTGCACACGTATGAATGAACAAGGGTGCCTGCACAGACAGTCGCACACATGTCTAAGGAAAACAAATGATTCTCCCTGTACTCCCCTTCGACACACAAACACACACACACAAACTCCTCTGTGTGCTATCAGTCCTGTGTGTCTCCAGAGGGAAACTGTATCAGACAACAGAGTTCACGTGACCTGGGGAGTCAGCCTTCCTTAATCCTACTGTCAGCCCTAATTGGGCAGTAGGGGATTGATCTCTCTCTCTCTCTCTCTCTCTCTCTCTCTCTCTCTCTCTCTCTCTGTTCATTTAGAGATGGACTCCTGACTCCACAGTCTAGAGAAGCTGGACAGGAGTGAAAGTGAGATAAAGAAGTGCCCTTTTTGTTTTTATTCTGTTCATTTTTTAAATAATTGAGTGATTAGTTCAGTTAATAATTTCCTTTTTTAAAACTGGTAAATTGACTCTATATAACACAAAGGAGGGTAAACATAATGCTGTCCTTCACAGAGATGTGTGTGTATCATAATCACTGCATGTTTCCTTCTATAATCTGTCTAACTGACCACCATCAAACAGCACATCATATCTAAATGAAAAGTCTATTCCTCTTCACCAGTAGAGGGCAATACAGCTAAAACTACTGTGACCCATGACCAACTCCCTCCCAAACACACAAATCACATTCATTGTGAATGTTGTTTCAGGAAGGTTGAAAGCGTTGCTTTCAGAGAAGATATATATTTGTTGAGCAAAGACTGAAATCATAGCAAATGATGCTGTGATGTGACTTGTAACAGCAGAGAGACAGGGGAGGCAACGCAAATCATGATCCATCATTGCATTCATGACCAAAGGAATTAATAATTCCAACTAAGATCTTCCTCATCCCCATTCATCTGTGTGATCTTTACTTGTGTCTCAGCCTGAATTATTACAGAGCTAAAGGTGAGCGACTTAAAGCAAGACACAGTGCAAGATGCAAAAACAAAAGAGAGAGAAATGGATGAAATAATTACCAGCTGGGTGAAACTAACCAGACTTGGCTCTGCAAAATCTATCAAAACCAGCAAACTCCAACACATGTGTTTTTACTGCTTTTCTTTCTCCTCTTTTGCCATTTGGAAGGTTGTATTCTGTGGATTTTTTTTCTTCACAATATGGCTAGAGGACAACAACTTCAGTCACACAATAAAGCTAAAGAACACTGTGCTTACCACTAAAACAGGATCCCCCCACTTCCAACCGTGCCACTTCATGTCAGTTTGTTTAATCATTCTCTTGCTAATAAGCTTATTTCCTTTGCTTTTTATTTGATGCCTGCTGAGGTTCCATTGTAAGCCCAGCTCAAAGCAATTTAACCTTTGTATGACATCATGGGTGCTCTTACACATTTTGATTGGCTATTAGAGACCTATTTAAGTTACCCTGATGACCGGGAAAGACGAGGAATATGCAACCCTTTAGAAACGATTCGTCTCTGCAGAGACCAAGAGCATAATCGTGCAAGATGTAAGAATGCGGGATGACACTTGCACTCTCCTCAGCTAAAAACAATGCAACAAGGACCCAAGATAAACAAATGTATAATCAGTAAACAAAATATTTGCCAACTCTGAAATAAAGTCTTAAACTAGTCACAACTGTCTGCCATTTGTGAGGAATTACTTTGTGTCTTCTTCAGATGCCGTGCAGTCTTCTCGTTTTTAACTTCGAGCGCCTTCTGATCTAATCTAATGCAGACCATTCACATGTTGTTCATAACAACTTGTGAAAGAGTTGTTGTGCTAAACATGATCTAATGATCTGCACTTTGAGGACGGCACTACAATGAAACCTTTTTTACGATATTTTTGACATATTTTATTTTTGCAACGATATGTTTGCAGGCATCAGACAACACAGATCGCAGCTTTTATTACCATTACCAACCATACCAAAAATAATAATTTACAATAAAAAAAATCTTGATGTGCACTTGCAGTTTGTGCCATGAATGAACACCAGCGACGTCTTGCAGTCTCCCTGAATGACAGATGTTCTTTTCTGAGTCCTTACAGAGAGCTGTTGTATAGACAGGCAATGGGCTGAGAGAAACACGACCACAGAAACCACTGTTACGCCAGATCTGGTTACACACGCATAGCACCAGTGTGTGTGCGTGTGTGTTTGCATCTGCCTCTGTACATGTATGCACCGTGCAGACATGTGTGTGAGTACCAATGTGTATGCATGTTTTTCTGTTTGAGTGCTAGTATGTGTGTGTGTGTGTGTGTGTTCGCTCACCATAACATAACAGCAGGTTATGAGGTTATAGTGCCTGTGTTTATTTGTTTGCCTAGCAGATACCCTTATGCAGGGCACTCAGCTTGTGCTTCATTTAACACATCCACATATTTACACAGCTGGATATGAGGTGATAGTGGGGTGCTTGTGGTCAAGCAGTTTAATGTTGTAATGTTAAAGAGAAGACAGAGAAGCTTTGACACTTTTTCCTCTCTTTCTTTTGACTTCTTGACATTTGTCCTGCAGTGTGAGCGTAAAGAAGCTGACTAAGTTCAGTTCCACATGGACTCCACTGTCTCTCCCATCATCGATCCCTCTTTTCCCTCATCAATCTAGCGCCAGATACTTTTCTCCATCATGTCTATCTATGCACAGATGCTCTACATTTCCTCCCCATCTCTTTCTTCCTCTCCTGCACTTCATTTCCCACCTCTCCCTTCATGGTCTATCGCTCAATTCTTTCCCCTTCCCATCTCCATGCTCACTGCATCCACCTTACACTCTCTCCTCTGTTCTACCTCTCCACAGTTTTCCTCCTATATCCCTCACTCCTCCTCCCAGTTTCACCCTCCCTCTCGCTTTTTCTCCATACATACAAAAGCCACATGGAGGGTCTGCTTCTAATCTCCACATGCTGGGGTCTCCATTTGTTTTGCTTGTTCAGGGACCCCACAATGCAGTTTCCAGTGCCCAGGACCCACTGAGTGCAGATTTAATTAGATAAAGCGAATGGTGGAAGGAGCTAGAGAATTGAAATTGGACATGGGGGTTTTACAAGGAGGGCTGGTTGGTCCTTGGCACTGCAGGAGCCCGGCACAACAATGCATCTCACACTGAGAGGGGCAATGAGAAAGTGGAAAAGAAGTGGGAATGAGAATGAAGAATGGAGATGGCATACTTAACTCTACCCTGGTAGTCACTAAGGGTGTGTGTGGCTATTGTGCTTCCAGTCTATAAGGTGCTGGTGCCACACCTACTCATGGCATGTGAGCTTACGGGGTCTCACAAATCGGTACATTCCTACACCACACAAGTAATATGGACAGTAATCACAGCAAAATGTTTTACAAGAATTGGGGACAACAGCATGATTTGGAAAAACTGCTTTTACATGCAGACATGTAGTTATAGTTGTTAGGTTTAAGGCAAGTAAACAATGACTTTTATTTGTGCGATTAATTCGCATGTACTTAATTCGCAATATACTTTTTCAAACTGTTGTTTTTGTCACAAGTACTTTCACACAAAAAGCAAATACTACGTGGCAAAAACTGAAACTGTACTTTGTACAAAGTTGATTTTTCTGAGCTTTCACAGCATGACTAAAGGCATCAACTAATGAAGTTGTGTGGAATAGGATAAGTTGCATCTATATTTTTTAAAAAAGCAGTCCGCAAACTTTCAACCTTGACAACGGCAGCGCAGAGAAAATCCACCCCTTCCTTTCTTTTCACATTCAAAATGTAATATTTGCATTTTCTTGTTGTTTATTCGTCATGTGTAAAGTACAACAGCAGACACTAGCCGGATGTATATGGCTGGCTCCCAAACAAAAAGTAGCAAATGGCTATAGTTTGTTTTTTCTGTAAAGGTGTGTGTCTTATTGCACATGAAAGATGCAGCGTGCAGTTTCACAATGTACATTCGCTGGATTTAAGAAAGTAAAATGCAATTTAATCGACTCTGGTAAAAAGAGGTTGGAACCAAACAGGACTGGCGCATGTACTTTTGCTGCTCTTGGCGATAAACAACTATGCCGTCTCTCTATTTGCAACGTACCAGACCAAGGATAGAGGGAGTGTAGAGTGAATAAGGGAGACAGGGTTATTATGTATTAGAAGAGGAAGACAGAATGAACATGTGAAAATATTGGATGGAGAAAAGAAAGTGTTTAACTTTGATCAGGAACGAGTGTCTGCACAAAAATGAGTGTGACAAGTGTTTAGTAGTCATTGTGACCCTGGGCAAACAGTCTGCCATCATGTAACTGCAGCTGCTGCGTTTCTTAGCCCCAGCATGACAATTAGCAGCAGGATTCAGCGAGGTTTGATAACAGAGCACAGACTGTACCTGGTTATCACTTCGATTATTGGTAGGTGGAGAATGTTTTGATTCTTTATGAACATGATCGTTTTCCATATTTAATTGTGATAGTTACCTGTCCGGAATTCGCGATTATCGTTATACTTGACGAAGGAACACACTGCCACACGTGACATGTTTAATATTCTTTGTGGTTGCCAGTAATTCAGGTTCTTCCTCTAAAGTGTTATTGGCAGCACCTGTAGTTGCAGGCATGTCTCCTGAACGATCCACCTCACTTAACCAGCACGCTGAACTCTCTGTATCATTGTAGCTGATGTGAAGCACTGCTTCTTAATGTTGATCCTCTGGAGGGCTTAATGGTGAATTATGAAGTTTTTGGAAGAAACAATCACACCACAAGGGCTGCAGCAGAGCATCTTGTGCCTTCTGGTCTGAAACAGGGTGTAACACTTGTCTTTCCCTCACTGCCCTACAGCCAGCATGTCCTAGTGTCGCACGGTATACTGATACTTTTTACAAAAGATTCACAATAAGCTGCTGGTTATGGCTTCTTTTCACACCTTACAATGCCTTACATTGACATTGTCAAAGAATGTAAAAATGTTTTAGTTCTATGTTCAATTATCTATTATTCCATTACTTTTCCTGATGTTTTAGGTTTCTGCCATGGTATCGTTTTTGTATATCGAGATACTTTTGGCAGGTATTATATCAAAGTCATTCATATGGTATTGTGACACTTTTTACTCTTCCCTCTGTTTTCTCCCTCCTCCTCAGCAGTTTATCTCTAGAGATGCCTCCATGTTGATCCATCCATCAGCCAGACTCTGAGGGGCCCACATGAGTTTAAAGCTTCCTATCACAACTTTCCCAACCTTACACACACACACACACACACACACACACACACACACACACACACACACACATTCAAAACACAGATGTTATCTTTTATGTCTGGTAATTGTATTTGCTCTATTCTTTGATAGGGTAAATGTTAGGTGTCAATTGCTGCAGCTTTTTAATCTGTGACATTGCCTGCTTGCTGTGCTGAACGTGGGTTTGTGTGTAATGTGTAAGGATCCTTGTGGCCACCAATGATAACTTAAGACAACAGCAGGACTTCTCCCAGGACACTGATCATATAAATCCAGCTGGTCAATATGAGCACCTGCTTGGGACTGTTTGAGCTGTTTGTCTTTACTTTTCCCAACTTGTAAAAATAGTTGTGGGTACTCTAAATAACTGTTAAGTGAACGTACAGAGTGATGGATCCATCACCTGATGAACTAAATCTGTCATGCATCTTATCACGTTTTTATTTTACACATATAGTATTTAGCATGTGACAAGGCACATTGGCAAATAGAAAATGTTTCTTTTTTTCACTGTGTCTTTAATAAGGCTAATGTTATACGTCATAAAAATGTAATAATTTCTTTCAACATTAGCAGAGATGTTCTCAATTTTAGGCGAGGTGGGGCGCCTCCACTATATCATACAGCCCTGACCCTTGCACTTACGAATTCTAGATTTTGCATAAATGATATTACCAGCATGTTACTGAATATAACTGTTTTAAACATAGTAAGTAAAAACATAAACCTGATCGAAATATTTGTCAGCATTTAGATGACAAACCGATTTCTACATACCCGCAGTCTTTGCTGCTTGAGTGCATTATAACAACAATGAAAACGTCAGTACAGTATAAAAGAGGATTTCCCTTTGTTTAGTAAAACGTAGTCAAATATCCATCATAGTATCACATGTAGAACAGGAAGTGTCCTCTAAAGATAAATTAAGATGTCTCACATTTTGAAAGCACAACACACAAGTATCACTTTTCCACCATCAGCCATCACAGACCTGTTGTTCTGTGTGGACTGTTCTCTTCGTTTATCTTTACAGAATCCAGACAAAACTTGTGCTGAAAGGACAGTGGCCAAACATCTGTGTGCTGGCAATGACCAGCATCAGCACCGGTGCAGATTGGTAACAGAAACACATGCACACCTTACTCACACTTCTGTATGCAGACAAATGCTTGACACGCACGTCATCTTCACGTACATGGTCACATGTACCTGAATACACATTCACAATCATATCCAGAATCGTGTTTGTTCTGTATTTAGCAGGTGGTCAATAATTCAACTTTCCACACAGACATGAGGAGGTGTAACAGCTGGAGGGGTAGGGGTCATGCACACCTTCCATCACCTCATGGCTCACCTTGAGGCCACTGGCTGGAAAGAAAACAACAAAGTCCAGCACGACACATGCTTTTACAAAGCCACTATGTCCTCAAAATTAGGTTAGGAAGACCACAATAGCAGGAAAAAGGTTATCACCTAATTTCCAGAACACAGATGTGATTGTTTAGCTGTGATACTGTTCCAGTTGGCAGCTGTTCTCGGGACAAAAGATGTTATTAAGCCTCTCCCCCTCATGTTTTCCTTTTCAAACCATGCTTTTTTTCTATGAAGGTTGTATATTTACGACTGAAACCGTTTTCCACTGTTTGGGATGACATGGAACACCTGCTGTTCATGCAATGTGCTTAACTCCATTCCAAAATAAAAAATAGTTCTTGTTCTCGCTGTTACAAAGTCAAGGACACCGAAAGACAGACCGTGATAGCGATGATGTTGAACAAACTTAAATCCTTTTCTTGTCATACTTCTGTGTCTTTTGTTTGGCCACTTTCCTCTCTATTTCTGGCTGCTTGAAAACACATCATGTCAAGAAACCAGACGTGATGACTATTCAGAGCAGAGGTAATAACACTGAGGACAAGCCATGGTCGTTGATATTCACAGACCGCTGCATAATCATATTCTTAAAGAGTCCAAGTAACAGTGATCTGACAGCATTGTTTTGATGTTCTCTTTTTTCCCCTGTGAAAAACAGCAGGTTTGTGTTTGGGCAGATGGACGGGAGTTGGCTGATGCTCCCTGGGGATGAAATCAACTCTGCCGTAGACCGAGGTCCATGTTTATCTTTGGGCTTTATTAGATGTTGATGTTGGCCGTGCGAGAGGACCACTTGTACAAAAAAATAAGGGAAAATGGACAGAGAGAGGGGGGGAGAGAGAGAGAGAGGGAGCAAGGAAGGCTGAGGAGGAGGAGGTAGGAAGAGACAGCAAGAGTACATTTGTGGATTTCATCAACCGTACATCTAGATAAATCGACACACATGAAACATAGAAATTTAGGCTTTTGTTTTGCACATATAGTACACGTTCCAGATATAAAGGAATTATATGTAGTTGAGGAGTAGGATGTGTATGTTTGCATGAAAGAAAGATTATGCCTGTAATTAACCAGGTTTAACTCGGACTCTGGACCAACTAGACTGGTGTACCATCTTAAGCTATACGTCTGATTAAAGATGTTGAAGTAAGTTATATTCTCATCTCTGGTAGTGGTACTGCTATCCTTGGAAGGCCAGTGGTGCAGCTGTCCGTCACACTGCTGGAGAAACGACTTACGGGGTTGGGTCTTTAACACTCGGTACAGCGCTTGATTTGACCCAGTGTTGGCGCTGTGTGTGTAAGTGTATTACACTATGTGTGCTTTGTCAGCACTTGGAAAACACACTGTTTTGAACTACACCTACAGCGAGGGTGTGAGAGAATGTTTTTGGTTGCCTTCCATTTAAACAAGCATTAGTCATGTTGGTTCAAACCACGTGTAGAAAGCAGCCTTCTTGCAGCACACCAGGGCATTGTTGACCATGCAATATGCAATAGCAACGTAAGGACTTTCACCACAGTGGATTTTTGTATTTGTTAAACATAACCCGTATTTTTTGCTCACAATGGCATTATTTATTGTGCAGAACTTGTTTTTACCCAAACAAATAACGACCAGCGGTGCTGCTTCGGAGAGCAGGCATTTGCCAACTCACATACAGTCAAAAAAGAGCTGCCAATGGTTTTTCAGAGGTATCATTATCCAAATCACCTGCAAGACTTTGACACGCAAGACTCTGAGGTCTGGTTGCGCAAGTCCACTAATACCCTGAATATATAAAGGAGAAGAAGAGCACATTGAGTAGAATATAAGATGGGCATAGAAAGAGATGGGACAAGCAGAAAAGAAGATGAGAAGAAAGAAAAATAGCAGTAAAGAGAAAAGTGGGAGAGCATGGGGAGGGGGGTGGGGTGCGTTTCTGATTGCCAGAGGTGCACCTGAGCGCTGTTTAATGATGACTCATGGGAAAACAAGCTGTGGATCCAATGGGCTGAGGCCACAGCTGGCAAACCTTTGGCTGCTGCTGCCATGTTGTTTCAAGCTGCAGTGGTGTGTGAGGAGACACCAAAGGAGGGAGCGTTACATCTTCTCCTAAAATGCATTTTGATGTTGCGGGCATTAAATGTTGACACAAAAAGGTTTAATCAGTGCACCTGTACTGCTAACTGTCGTATTTCATGAAAACACTAAATGAAGGCTTATTTCCTTGGCCACTGCAGATGTTGGCTGGGAGACACAAGTAGAAAGACAGGCAGACACGCAGACTTATAGACAGAGTGGAAAACAGACAGACAAGCAGATAGAAAGCATTTTAGTTCAAAAACACAAAACAATTGTTTTGTGTGTCAATTCGCTGGGTGAGTGGATGGATGGAGAGCTGATTGAGGAGTGTGGAAATGATGGATCCACGCATGGATGTGAGGGAAGAGAGATTAACACAGCAAATTAAAGACAAATGGAGTTTAATGGCAGGGTGCACTGGCACATTGACAGACAAACAAGGAACTCCGATGCAGGTGCACCAAAACTGCAATCATCCCATAATTGTACATGAAATGATTGATGGCCAGAACATGCTGTCGATCAACTGATGATGTTTGACCTGATCAGACATTTCTACATGCAACTCTCTGACTCTCTTGGGGGAAATACCTTGTGCATTGTGGGTTGTCCACATGGTCAACAGTTAAAATGTCACCTGCCCAGCAGCTGTTGTGTGCTGAATGTGGAGGGAGTGTGTGTTTGCAGTAACCCCTGCTGCCTCGCGTATATGTATGTGTGTGTTTGAACATATGCGTGTGTACAAGCAGGTTTTCGGGCTTGTTCAGTCCAAGACAGAACATGTTTGGCCGAGACTAGAGGTCACGTCTGGTGCCAAACTAAACAAAAGAGGTGTATCTGCTTTCGCTGCAAGAAAAGAGACCTGGCAGCCCTCTGGTGTCCACTAGATTTAGTTAAAAAATGCTCTGTTTCTTGCATAGTGCTAAATCTTGTAGACTGTTTGTTGTTAGTGCCTTTCAGAAATTGGGCCAATTAGCTCTTAGTTAATGGGATAGCTGAGTTTGAATATAAACATTTGTCTTTCTTACAATTTTAAGCTTTACACTAGCTGACTGGCATATTCTCTCACCATCACCAGAACACCTACAGAATATAAAATGCTAGAATTTCAAGATTCCAGTTGCATCCATCATGTGTCACAGCTATGTTCCAACAAATAAAGTTTTCAATATTCAGTTTCAAAGACACCATGTTAGGAGAAATTTGCCTCTCATATAGCAAGTGCTCAAGCTGAAAGCTCTTGAACTTGATGGACGAGGCAGAGGATATTTCTGTGGTGAACTGTGAGTTGTAGTAATGGGTGACAAGAGTTTAAGAGAAGCGGTACAAGCAAGAGCTGGAGGGATAGAAGAAGATGTATTGAGGTCTATGAGGTCATTACTGAAGGTTGGCGAAAATGAACATCTCTGTTTTCCTTCTCGCCCTCTCCCCCTTGTCCGTCTGTTCACCCCCACCTCCCCTATCTGTCATCCTGGTGTTATTTATTGCCTCTGTCTTCAATCCCCAGGGTTTATTTACCTGCTTTGAAACCCCACTACCAAATGTGTGTGTGAGGCGGCGTATTAATGGGGTGTCGAAGGCAAAATGATAAGGTGGGGGAGTCAATGTACATGAGGCTCGAGACCCAGACAAAACAAAAATACAGAGGCCTTGTTAGGCTTGGGTGATATGATGAGATTATTGTCCGAGCCAATATTGGTTGGCCAAAATAACAGTCCTCACATGTCCATGATAACAAATACGATATTCAATTATGCAACGCCTGTTATACTCAGTCTCTCTGCTGCTAGACCGCTCCGTTAATACAGGTGCTGCGGCAGAGACAACCGCCGTGAAAACACCAACAAATCTGAAGTGAAGCAGAATATTTAGTTGGATAGAAGCATGTTTACAATTTTGAAAATGATGACATCCATCTTTTAAAATTTAGATTTTTGGACTAAGGACCAAGATAAATAAATACTCAGGACACAGTGCCGCGCATTGTTCGCTGCTTTTGTGCTTGAGAGGGGGCCAGG
Organism: Anarrhichthys ocellatus; assembly: GCF_004355925.1. NCBI lineage: Eukaryota > Metazoa > Chordata > Actinopteri > Perciformes > Anarhichadidae > Anarrhichthys > Anarrhichthys ocellatus. The sequence continues at coordinate 1,326,246 of NW_022280104.1, read as the reverse complement.
AGAGAAAGTGGAGGTCTGTGGATTATTGCAATGTTTCTCTAAGTTATCAATAAAAATAAGCTCATTTGGATGTCAAAATTATGAATGAAACTTCAAACTATTCGGTACAGCCCTGGTAACTTCAGCAGGAAAGATCTCTCATTAGCAAAAAGAATGTGAAAGCATCTATTTGCAGCTACATGCACGCACACACAGACATACAAGCATACCCCCACCCCCCCCACCCCATATCACCCCCCATCTCACCCCATCTGTGGCCCATGAAATAAAGGTGCTGATGAGCAGCCCCTATCAGCAGATGCCATCTTGACCTTGTCATCGGTGGCTTGCATGGCCACAGAGAAGGGGGCTGACGGCTTCGCCTTTCAAAGGCTCTTTGCCAGCCGCTGCCTCCCCTCAAATTCCTTCTCTCTCCATCTCTTTATGCTACATTTATTACTTGCACTTAGATAATATCCTGTCTGATCGTCCTTTTTTTCCTTTCAGGTCAAATTGCAGTGGCTCTGAAACCACGAGCCTCAGGAATAAGTAGAGGTGTTGAAAACCTGACATCACCATTGTGACCGCCATTTTCCCTTATTCACATTCATTTTCTCAGGAGCAGCACAGCTTTATTAGCTTGGCTTCTTGTACTTCTGTTGTCAAAGTCATCTATATTACAGCTGATATCTTATACGTATAAGTCCATCTGGTTCTTGCACTTGTCTGTACAAGAATCTGCATACATGTTTGTCCGTTTTGTCTGTGTCTGGCACACGCCGTTTCATCTGGTCTGTGTGAGTGTTTGTAGGCAGTCGGTGTGTATGAGTCAAACTAAAAGTGTCAGTGTCAGCATCGCAGGAAGACGGGTTTACCACTGTGCCCGTCTAGTTCCTGGACTCCACAGGAAACAGACGTTTTCAGAAGACACCTGGTACCTGTTTCCTCTTCAAACGTTTTAAGAAAAACAAACACCTGAGTGGGAAGGCAGGGGATTTCATTCTGCTGGCCTCTATGACGTCAAACAGGGCTTCTGGTCCTCATCGCCCTGCATGGCTGACACTTACAGAAAGAGGGAGGGTAATAGAGGCAAAAATTAAATAGTGCTTCACAAAGATAGATTGTGCTGAACGGCTTGGAATCGGGAATGGTTGCACACAAAGGATGTAAAAAGATAAGACATTAGTGATTGTGGTCTAGCCAGCTAAACGGTATCTTCTTGCTAATGTCATTGATTCGTTAGCTATTTATTTCAAAATAATGTCCACTTCTGGTTTGTTACAGTGGCATGCAACTGTGCTTAGAGTGTGCCTCATCATATATTTGAATGTGCTGTGTACTGTTCTTACTCAGTTGGTCAATGGTCACAATAGCTCGATACATGTGGGATGTCTAGTATATGTACACTAAATGAAGGATATGTTACACATGTTTCCAGGATAATGATTTAAAATTCCATGCAATTCATACCTCTGTAAACGGACACCTTTCTGTCCGTGTTTCCACAGTTAACATGCCAAGGAAATATAAAAGGTTAAATGAAGAGCATCCGTGTCTTCTTGGCCAAGATAAAAGGCAGGTCCTCAATTCCAGCCCTGATTCCTCAGAATAGAGAAGAATGAGCTGATCGTTGCACGGCTGCCGGCCGCTGGGCCTGCGAATCTGTAGGCATGGCGGCCAGACACAATTCCCCCAGTTTGCCACGCACACACACACACTCGAGCAAGAAAATGCTATCACTCAAGAGTCTGTAAAACTGCCATGCACCTTCATGAGCAAAGACACTACCTACCATTCGCTGCACAACACATTTTATAGACAGTGGTTTAGTACTCTACTTCATAGACACACACACGTGTGTATAAATAGAAGGTTTGATTTCATTATATGGCATGTTCATGCATGACAACATGAAAGAGGAGCTGCATTCCCTCCAAAGGCTCCAAACTGTGAGGGACAAATGAGTTAGCTTGGTGGTCACAACCACAGAGCCACTACTTCCTCTCATCGCCTTGCCTTTATCCTGTTCACATTGAGCATGCCTCACCACACAGGAGAATGACTACTCTGCTCAGAAATTATTAAATTAAATTCATCTTATTTACCTATATAGACTACAGATGTAGCTTTTTTTTCAAATCCTACTTCCTAAATGCTGCACTGCCCGAAGAAGAATAAAGAGAGAACTCAAACCTAAAAAATAATAATAATACAGACATGCACATATATTTACACTGGAAACTGAGCCAGGAATTGTTGGTACAAGCCCTCCCTAACCATGAGGAAATCACACACACACACACACACACACACATCCACTTCTCCTGTCTTCATAACACATCCTGATTACGTAAGCCCATGCGCAACATGTACTTCATTATACAACACAAGCATACACACATACCAGTGTAAAGGTTCACTGACAGATCAAGATAAATTCCAGTCTATACTCCAGGAAATGTATGTTTTCTAGCGTAGTCTTGAATCTTCAGTCTTTTTCTTATTCCACACAAATGCAGTCTGCAGGTGAAATGTCTTACAGAGCCCATTTTGTGGTAATACTGATCAATTAGAAAGTTCAACATCTATTCAATCCATTGCATTGCTATAATTATAGTATAGATCTTGTGAAACCAGCATTTGTCTAATGAATCTTTGATTGTATTCACAAATCAAAAAATCATTAGTTTAAAGTAGTAACCCTCATATCATTAGTTTGACCTTTGGTGATGGGAGGTTGTTGCTGTAGGCAGTGCTCATCGTGTCTTGATCTGGAATGGCTATCACTGTTCTTAACTCTCTGCTCTTTTTCTATTCAGTTATTCCAAACAAATAACTGTTGGTGCTGCTGACGCAAGTCCCTGTACGTAAGAAGATTTCCCAGCGAACACTATCTGTTTATGAGGGTGAAAGCTGCAGGTTGAGTCATTGCTGTGTTATATCAATAAGTACAACATAGTTTTTTGATAGTCCATCTCGGAGTTGTGGTACCACAGCTGCAGTAGTGCAACGAGCCAGCGGAAAACTACATTCTCACAATAGCCTCATCTGTAGATGTTCCCAGGCTACAAAGAGCCTCACAGGCTAATCAGAGGTGTAACAGATATACAAGTACACTTCCTGCTGGTTTGTTGCTGTTGTGGGTGATACCTGTGGGGGTTGTGTGTGGGGTAATGTCTGCACGTGGATGCCCACATTTCATAGGAAAGAGAGCCAAGGCGTGTGTGTTTATGCATCTCCTCTTTGACTACAGTGGAGTCATGTCGAGTGTTTAGTAGCATATACAGTAGGTCTGTCTGACTGCCTTTAAGTGTGTGCGCCTGTTTGGGATGGCCTGGGGAAGTTGACTGGGCTAGTAAACTGAGAGTAGTAATTAAATAGAGTTAAAGCTGCTGGTTCTGCTCTGCCACCGCCGGACAAAGCATAGCCCACCCCTGGAGACTAGCATGTTAGCACAATATTAGTGTTAATGTGCTTTTATGGAGACAGGGGCGTTAGTGTGTATGTGTGTGCGTGTGTGTGTGTGTGTGTGTGGGTGGTACGTGAGGAACAGAGAGAGAAAAGACCTGATTCAGACTGGTGTGGTTGTTTTTCACTTACCTGCTGTGATTCCATTTTGCTAGCAGTTAGTGACTAACTGCTAGCAATAGGGGGTTAACTTTAAAAAAAATCGACTAACTGTTAGTCTATTTTTTTAAAGTTAACCCCCTATTCACAATACAACGAGGTATTGAATCATGTGAAATCAAGCTTTAGTCCCCGTTTATTTTTACAGACAAAATAACACGAGGAAGTGTTTTCTTTGTGCCTTCACTTGAATAAAATGTGATTGACAGGGGGGCTCTTATGTAATCAGAGTAATGGTTAGGAGTTTTATGTCTCTGTGACTTGTCTCAGCTCTCATAGAGTTGTCACTCATATGATTCAATGGGAATAACCTCTTTCAAACTTGTCAGATATTGCTGTTGTAATGCCTTTTTGTTTCATTGTTTAAGTTTGATGAACTAAGAGTTTATGTCTCCCGAGTTGTCTGGTTTTTGTTCAGACAGACACATCAGGCCCTATTTTTGATGCTCGAAGCAATCTATGCTTTGTTTTACAGATGTATAACCCACATGAGATCTGATCATTTGAAAATGCTCTTTTCTTTAAAGCACACTTTATTGTATTGTATAAAATAAATGCCCCATGACACATCGTCAGGTTGCCATGTGTCATGGCATAGGTGCATTTAGTCAAACTAGGAACTGCTCCAACATATAAATCTCAGTTCTCATGAACCTGTCTAAATTGAATGCAGGCTGAATCAGTCATACTCTAATTCTACAATTTCTAAATAAACACAAAGACATACAGCCATGTCAGCGGCTCTGTGAGGCCGTACTCGGGCACGGCGATGCTTTGAGTTAAATGCTAACAGCAGCATGCTAACATGCGCATGAAAAGTCAGGGGATCAAGTGATTACAATTCATTCTGAGGGAGACATGAATTTTCCCCAAAAAATGTCATGGCAATCCATTCAATAGTTGTCAGGAAATTTCACTTAAAGCCCAAAACGTTAACCTCATGGTGGAGCAAGAGCAAAAGTAAGGGAATCAGTCATTAGGATTCATCCTTTGAGGACCATGAATGTATTTACAACATTCCATGGCAATCCATCTTACAGTTGTTGAGATATTTCAGTCTGGACCAAAGTGATAGACAAATCGACTGACGGAACAAACGACAGACATTCCCACACCTAGAGCCATGCTGCTAGCGTGACTAAAAACTACACAACGTAAGGACTTGAGTGCAAAAACATGACCGAAATGAAAGAACAATATCAACAGACCCAAGAATTGTAAAAAAGGATATGTGAGACTGTGGTTTGTGTGTGTGTGACCTGCTGTGTAATTAGCTTAGCCCAGTGGTCACTAGAGGTGACGAGGAGAGTAGGCCCTGGAATCCCCTCCCTTATGACAGCGAAGAAATCCCCCCCCCCCCCCGAAAAAAAGCTCACACACACAAACACATTCACTCTCGGCCTCTCCACCTCGACGAGCCCCTGCCGCCCAGTCTTCATTACCCTCCTGCCCCCCTGTGGGCCAAAAGGAGGTGGGGGCAGACAGAGCCCAATCTCCCCTTATATCCGGAGCCGTGGGGATGCACTGGAATTTACACCCCTGGCCCTGAGAACAGACGGGATCCACACTCCTCCACTCTTCCATTGTTGAGGAGGAGGAGAAATGTAACTGATTTCCCTTGTCTCAGAGGGGGCTTTTGTGAACAGGCCTCTGAGGGGTTCTGAATGCTGGAGGGATGGAGCTCAGCAATGGGAAAATCTTATTTAATTGCACATTTCTCCTCTTTTTTTTCCTCATCTTTCAAAAAAACCTTCTCCTAAAAGGTTTCCCCCTTTATAGCTTTTTATTGTGTCTTAACTGAATGTCTCCAGTCTTCCAAAATTAAACCACAAACGTTCTAACCCCACAGCACTGCTAATTATCCTTCACTTAACAGGCCACATTACACCCATAATTACCTGAACTGGTAAAGTGAAAATGAGATTTTATTTTTTATTTTTTATTTTATTTTTTAAATTTATGTTTACGTTTTTGTGCATGTATTGTCTGTCTGTCTGGTGAAAAGCAGAAAAATAAAGTGTGAAGAAAAAGAAAATGAGATTAGCGCCAACATTGGCTGTCTTTGAACTACAGCGTACAGGGGGAGTCTATTGTAAATTGTAAATTTACATTGTTCTGAATTCAAACTCACATTGTGTGTCTGTGCATACTGCCAGAGAGGCCCATAAAAAAGCACTTCCCCTGTAATTGAGGACGGTTTCCTCCCCTCCCCTTCTGTTAAAAACAAACTGAGCAGTTAGACAGAATGAGGGAGGGAGAGAACGAGAGCGATCTCCTACCACCTGAGGTCTGTCTGTGTGTGTGTGTGTGTGTGTGTGTATGTATGTATGTGTGCGTGCTGGCCTGCTAACCATGAGTAAACACAGTAAACGGTTTTGACTGTAAAAGCTTAAGTTCGCCTGCCCTTTCTCACGAGGAGGGAGCAACCGAGCCTTGCGCTCCGGACCGGCCAGCCAAGACAGACTCAGACAAGCTCTATGAAATTACAATTCAGCGACGGACGGATCGGCATTGTCACCAATGCTGACTGTGCTTCGTTCAAGTTGACGTCATTTTCAGCTATCCTGGGTGGGCTTGTCTCATCTTCGCTCGATCATACCTTTAAAAGCACTCAATGCTCACAACCTCCGTGCTTTCGGAGTCTCACTGTAGAGTGCTCTTCACATAGAATACAGTAGACCTATATTTCTGAATGAATTTCTGGAAATGCAGAGCCTTCTTGCTGTTGACACCTGTGTTTGATTCTGCTTAGGTGAGAGTCGCCCATTCAAGTCTATTTAATGCTTTGTGAAGCCGACTCACTGTGCAATGTTTACACCAACACACTGAAACACAGGGCCCCATTGTGCCTGGTCCCCGCCCTAGAGCTTGCAAACTGAGTTATACCACCGGCTGGGCCAGAGTGCCCCATTAGCTTAATGGCCGTCTAGGATTTCACAGGGGATGCATTGCTGTTATGGCTGAGAGCTTTGCGTTTCCCTTTTTATGGCTCCTTCGGATTCACAACACCCAGAAATAGGGGTTAAGGAAGAGAGGAGGAGGAGAAGGAAGAGGTGGAGGAAACAAAACAAAACAAACACAGAGGCAAATTTATACTGGCTGGGGCTGGGCTCAAACAGACAGGTCAGAGAGGGAGAGATGGTGCAAGGAAGAGCAACAGAGGAAGAGGCAGGAAGCGAAGAAGGGAAGCAGAGAGAGTGAAGGAAAAGATTTTACAACCCTGAAATAATAAAACAAAGGAAGTACTGTACAGTGTGGTGATAAAAAACATAGAAGCTGGTGTTTTATGTTTTGGTAAAACGTCCTGAGTCTCAGAGTTTGTCTTCAAGCATCTCTCTTGGGGATTGACTGACTTAACAACTCCTGACCTGACTCTCTTTCCCATAGCTTTGACCTTTGACTTCAGGGACTTTCCCAGCTGGTCAAAAAGCAATAGGAACAAAGGGTCAAGTTCCACTTCAGCCAAGTGGCGCATGTAACATTCAGCATGTCATCTGTTTGACTTCCAGTCTTCTTTTTCCATACATCAGAGAAGATATATAGAAAAATGACAATGTCTTCATTGACTAACTCTTGAAAAATGTGGGCGTTTTAACAGTTAACTTAACATAAACAAATCATTCCGTCATATTTCTATGTTCCTTCTTTTTCTAAAAAGATGTCAGTTATTCAGCCAAGAAATTCAGAATACATCAAATAGCCCGAACATGACGTAGACCACAATAAATGACCCATTCTCTCATCCTTTCTCAAAAGCCTTAAATTAAAACTGTGATTTGGATGGACTGGAATGGAGCATTGATAGCTGATACTTTCGTGGACAGACATTGATCCATAGCTAAAATATACACGAGCATTCCATGTTCATGAATACCACTCTCCACACACTGCTTTGTTAACTGCATGCAGGCATTTGGGTGTCACAGAGGAGATACGTTAAAGGCTTTGAACGTGTCGGATTATGATTGCCAATTACATCCCGATTGGTACATATTATGATGTAATTTGATGCTGGTACCAAGCACAATCTACATTGGCAGAGTGTTTTCAGTCAAATGTTAGGCTTCACTTAAGGACCCACAGTATCATACCTGCTTGGCATATATTGGGCACATGGCCAAAGCTATTGAGACTAACCTCCAATGGCATATCTTGTCCTGCTATACGAAGTAACTTGGCTCTGTGGATTGTGAACTCTGAAACTGGCCATCTGGTAGGCATTAAGGCAAAATGATTGTGATGAATTGACTTTTATTTGAAAGTGAGCAAGGCCATGAGTATGATACTACAGCACCACCAATGACCTGTTGGTAGTTTTTGTTATCCTTTCGGGATGGCTGTTGAACTAGGATTCACTCTGTGGTTAGTGAATGATGGCTTCAACCAAAGAAATGGTAAGACATTTTGTCAAATGTACTTTTTACCCCCCGTCCTAGAGTTAGATGAAAACACTGAGACAGTACCACTCTCATGTCTGTTCGTTAATGAAGCTACAGCCAGGAGGCCATTGGTTTAGCTCAGCATGAAGACAGGAAGCGGGAGAAACAACAAGCTTGGTTCTGTCCAAAAGTAACAAAATCTACCTCCCAGCACCTCTAAAGCTCACTAATTAGCACGTGTCCTCTTTCGTTTAATACTTACGCAAACAGAAATTTGAAAAAGTCACGTTGCGGTATTACCAGGGTAATACCGCAAACAGAAATTTGAAAAAGTCACGTTGCGGTATTACCAGGGTAATGTGCTGTAATAACTTCCTGGCAGCTTCCAATGTTAAGTCAAACTTAATTAATATTCCATTTTTGTCTGTAAATCAATTTGTTATACATTTTTCATACTTTTTGGAATCGTTAGGTATTTGCTTACATGGATGGAGAACTTATTTTGATACAGGCAATCAAATTTAGATTTGAAGATGTTTTATAACTGTTTGGACAGGCTGATTAGTACTCTTCGTGACGAGTAAACTGAACTTTATATACGTATAATTTTGAAAAAGAATTCTGTCCTCACAGAGATACAAAAATTTAGTGGAATACATTTTTCCATATCAATATCACTCATTTTATTTTGTTTTTTTCTACCTCTTAGGACTCAGTCACCTCAGGAAATAACTTGCTCAACGTTCAGACATTTGCTAAAAATTTAGAAGGATGTATTTTGACAAACTTATGATTTTATAAAGCATGAATGATCACAATGGACATCTGCTGGTGGGAATCATTAAAGACAAATATTAAAGATAGAGTGGGATGATACTCTATTGAAAGAGGACGAGTGATTTTTCTTCATGTTTAGATCCGTGGGCCAGGAGCTTTTTCACTATTGTGACCAACTTGCTTTGATATATCTAGCGTGGAGCACAATGTGGTTATTGAACTTAAAGTGAGCATCTGCTTGTCATTGAGAACATGCGACTGTGATTTATGACTAGGATTCAACATCAAGACATGAATGGGATGGGATAAGAGATGACATCAGGGAATCATAAAGTGAATGAAAAAACAGATTGTTTCCTTCACATTTACCTTTTTGAGCCAAGGTCAAATTATTAAAGGGAGATGTGTCAGTTGTATTTTGTCAATTTTACCTTCTGACTCACATGGACTGCAGAGTCTTCGGCTGTGAGCCATCAGTTGATGTTATTATACCACAGCCATAATTCAATAGGCCCTGATCTGATCTGTATCTCTGACAGAGTTGACATTTTGTGAGAGGAACAACAGTGAACAGGAAGTAACGGACACATTTTTCTGGTGACCCAAATGAACAAGAGAATATCAGGAATAGTAGCCATAAAAAACATGTTTTCTCTTCTGTGGAAAAATGTGTTTTGTTTGTTTTGCTATAAATGGTTGACATGATATTGTAATCAAATTGTTCATGATTTAATTATGTGATCTCAATGACTCAAAAAACATGTCATCCTCTCATTTTAATACATACTTTAGTAATGGAAACGTAAATAAGCACCAACAATTTATCTTCAAACTCCCCTGCTTGGTAAAGCTAAACATAAAGCCCAGCGAGTAAAAAGAAACATCTGGGATTTTCGCTGCACATTTTAAGAAAAGATCAAATTCAAGACATTTATTCTTAAAAACTATTTTACAACTTATCAACAAAGGAACACAGTACTTAATAAGTAGTATAGTAGTATAGTTTTTATTATTGTCCTTTATCGTGGCATCTTATTGAAATACTGCAGCGAGATGTGAGCGCACATTGACGGATAAAAGGCATTGAATTTGTGCAATACATTTTTGTTTTCATGTTTAAAAACTTAATTTAACATAGTATAAATTAGAGTGTTTTTTATATTATTGTAGACATCAGATCAGAGCACTGATGCGGTATACCGATTTAAGAGACTGGTATTATTTGATGGCATTCTGTATATAAAACATAATCATCCCTCTTTGGAACAATATCGCATGGTTGCATACCTCCTTTTCGCTCGTCTCTGCCTGCTTCCAGTTCAAACATTTTGGAAACGGAAGAGTTTTGTGCAACATTCGTGCATACTGTTAGATAGCTGTTTGATGGGGAACAGCGACAGTCGGCCCATCATAATATTGTGCCAATTAATGTGGGTCAGGTCAACACTTCAGCCTCTTTACTACTAAAGGGACAGATGGAGGTCCATCCACTTGATACCACTCTGTAGGCTGTCTAGATTAAAGAACCTTGATTGCCGGAGAAAAAAAAGGATCACTGGGATAGAAGAAAGCCACTCACATACCTTACCCAAGCTGCCTTCAGTGTTGAGTTCCACCACAAAGCAGAACTGTGTACATTGATCCAGTAAATAGAGCCAGCGGTTTGCCATTTGATAGAGGACTTGAGTGTGAGAGGCATGATACACAATAACATTTGGACATATTTTACCATATAGGGTCTAGCTGAACTGGTCTAACCCAAGCTGAGATTAAGCATGTCACTTATTATCAAAATAACAGATGTAGTGAACTTTAGAATAAGTTGTGCCATGAAATAGGGGAATGCTCATTCTGCTTTGCTGGATGCTCTTCTTATCTTCTCCAAAAAGACTGAATCATTTCTCAAAATACGATTAAGCCATTAACGGGAGATGTTTTAAATGCCCCAAGCCTTGAATAACAAAGAATACATTATTGTGAAAGTGAAAGCAGTATTGGGGCTATTTAGAATGATATGGGACAAATTAACAGGGAATATATTAATCACAGTTAATGCAAATTTGGCCAGCTGTATTATCCGTGTGACATGACCTTCAGAAAAAGATGAGCTCAGTGTCACAAATAACTATTTATCTTCTACCGGCTGTAAGTGGCAGAGCAGCCAGGGCAGCTCTATCAGACTGGCACTCTTGACCTTGCATGACTCTGCTTGAGTACCAGTTCCTCTGGCCAATAGCCAGGACAGCTTAGACCACTTCAACCAGTCTGCTACAACAGAGCAGTAATATGAGATATCAACAAGGTGTAGCTTGCAGGGTTGCAACAAGAATAGGTATCCATCATTAAATATTTGAAAACGTTTCTTTTTGTTCTGAATAGATAAAGAAAATCAAACTAAAAGATGAGTGAATGTAGGAAAGTGGAGATACAGGTATGAAAGGCATGAATATCCTTCAGTTATCATAACCATACCATAGCGCTTGTGCCCTTACTTTGGTTCTCGCTGCTTATTAAATCTAATCCTAGTTTGCTCATTTACCATCTCTGCATTCTTTCCTTCTCACTCCTTTTCTATTTCTTTGTTTCACTCCTTCTGTCTCCCCTGCCTTCTGCCTATCAAACACTTTTTCTTTTTTCATTCAAGTATTTCTGTCTGTAAGTTTTTCTGTTTTCCTCTCGCCGCCTCCTTCTCCCCTCTCTCTCGGACACCTCACCATCAGGGAGCTGCGCTAATCTTTTTGACCTGCCACATCCTCCACAGGCTCTTCCGCCAGCTTAAGTAGGGGCTCTACTACAGTGTGTGCAGTGTATCTGTTGGGGAGTCTGTGGCAGGTAGCGTTTGTTGATGTTGAGATGCGTCTTTCTGTAGTTGTGAGGCCTGTTTGCACGCCTCTCAGGGTCACTGAGCTCATGGTTGTGTAAGCAACATCAGAAAAGAGCAGACAGTTTTCTCTTTGAAAAGCATAGAGGGTAATCAGAGGAATCAGTTCTAATTACAGTCATATTAGCATCCACTCACATTCAAAAATTTGAATTTAAATTAAGAATCACCTTAATTTGTAATTAAGCAAATCAGTGTGCATGCAAAAGCCTGTTTTATTTGCTGAAATAACTTTTATACATATATCTTTCTTCTTTTTTCTCTGAAATTCTTATATTCATATTGCTTTATTATAATTATTACATTTTCTTGTCCATTAGTTTTTATTACTCATTGCACAAAAGTCATTTAGGACGGCGTATTTTACAACATATATTGTTAAGCCCTTGAATAAACTTGAAGAAGTAATTCCCAAATAGAAAGCCAGATTTTAGGAAAACAAGAAAAAAAGGCCCAATAGGAAAAAAAACTTCATTATGGGAAATAAGTCAGAAGGAGAGAAAACCATTTCAGTTAACTATAAACTGTGTGTGTGTGTGTGTGTGTGTGTGTGTGTGTGTGTGTGTGTGTGTGTGTGTGTGTGTGTGTGTGTGTCTCTCTCTCTCTCTCTCTAAAGGGCCAGCCCGACATTGTGATTTATGAGCTGAGAGCAAATTCTATCTCTTACTGACTTTTACACTTTATCACTAGTGATAAACGAGCAGGTCACACACTTTCACCCCTGAATAAGCTAAATCTGCCTCACAAAAACACACAACGTCGCTCTTTCACATTAGCATACAGTACATATACGCGTGTACACAAAACACAAGGTCCCACGTTCGTACGTCAACTGTCGACGTACAAACAAATGCCCCAAAATAATTGAGGCACAAGCACTCTTCCTTAACCCATAAACACACGTTCACGCACACTTCTCACTCATTACCCAGAACTCTCTCACCCCCCGAGCCGTCGTCCACTGACAGGCGCTCGCCCCGACTTCTCTCTGACACGTCCCCCAGGGTCAAAGGCCACCTCAGTAGTGTGAAGAGCAGGGGGTGTTAAGGGCCCCATGGTGTGACTGGGGGGATCAGACCGGGGAGGTAAGTCATATTCCTTTTGGTTCATTGTGGAGCAAAGGGCCAGGGGGACTGAAATGGGGCACATTGTTGAAATATACTTGTGATAATGATGTTATTTGGGTACTCGCAAGGCCTGCTCGGCAGCTGTTGACAGTAATGATGTAGTGTGTGAGCGTGTGTGTGTGTGTGTGTGTGTAATTAATGATTCTCACAGCTCTCCTACATACCAGCTGCTGACTGAGGCAGGAAGTGGATGATTGATGAGAATTATTGATACCTTTCTCCCTTAAACACACACATACATGTACCAGCACCATACTGCACAGGGTGGCTGAATCCTTGATAGGGTTTTTAGTTTGTGGCCTTTTCTCCACCTATTCACCAATGCACTCATCAGTCATTGGTGAAGGAATGTCAATACTCCACTGTGTTTAAAGTTACCATCTCCCATATGTTCTTTTTTTGCGATAAACGCCACAGAAATGGCAGCTACATATACTGTAATGGAAAGATTAGTGGAAGGCAGTTGGCACCAGTGGGTACATGATTGGTGATTGAAAACCAGTTTTGTTGAATTTGGTGCATGACAAAATACATTTTCACTAAATAAAATGATGATGATTTTATTCAAACAATGGTTTTAAAAAGTATTAGCAGTGCTGGAAGTGGGTAGGTATCCCCGGTACTTCTACATTTTACTTTATGCACAGTGACTTCTTCTTGAATATCGGCACTTCTCACAAGCTGCAATACTCTTGTCTGCTCTTGGGCAATCTCCATATCAGGGCAATTCATTATGGCCTTAATAAACTCCATTAACCACAGGGCATTGTAAAATAAGTAATAATGGCCTACCTCCACGGGGCAGAGAACAAGAACAGAGTCTGAAGAAGATGACACACAACAGAGCGAGTCAAATATAGCTAAATGTAGGGCAGGAGCAGTAGGCTAACCCCAGCAGCATTGACAAGCACGTTGTCAACAATTATATCGTGAGTCAAAATGAATGGCCCGACTGTTGGTCAAAGGATAAAATGCTGTATTTTTGCTGGCTGGTTGTCAAAGACAAACTGCTTGGATGCAAAGTATGTAGCAAAATGATATCGATTTCTGCTCCGAAAGAGCAGGGACTGAGGTTGACAAAGGAGTGGAGTGAGGATTTAATTTCTGCATTTGTTACTGACAAGGCTAGACAACAACATCGATTGCAAAAGAAAATCGAGGAACACAGAGATTCCCTATCCCACTTAAAATCAGCAGAGATTAAAAAGATTCACCAAGTAAATTCAAGAAATGCACAGGTCTGAACACAATACAAGTTGCAGAGTGTTCCCAACAGCTTATACAATTGGTAAGCATGGGGATCCATTTAGAGATAGGCAAACTGGAGTGAGTTTGCAAGAGTTAAATGCAGTGAATATGGGCCAAGTTTTGCACTCAGTCAAGACGTGTGGTGATATCATCGACGATCGTTTGTGGGCAGTTATTTTGCTGACGCAGAGCCAGACACAATATTTTTTGAGCTGCTTGAGTTGGATGGGACCAAAACAAATGATATCACTGAGACATCGCTGGCACGTCCTCACAAATATGGCTTTGATGACCACTTTTCGATGAGTGTTTTGTGGCCTTCGCATGTGATAGAGCATCAGTCATGCGGGAGTTGCGACACAGCTTTGTGCTAGATTCCCAGACCTGTATGTATGGAACTGTTCGAATGATTGTCTAGAATTTGCAGTTTGGGACGTTGCCAAGTAGGTCAGTGGACTTAATCATTTTAAGACTTTCTCTGATCAGCGTTACACTTTAAATCTTGACTCACACAAAAGCCAGAGCGAATTGGTTGAGTGTGCACAGAGTGTCGGCGAGCATCTTCTGGTCTTTGGACGTGTTTTATCAATGCCCTGGGTTGCTTCAAGTGAGAGAACTGGGAAAGCTGTTTGGGAAACTACAGAGTTTTTCAGATGCACTTTTCTAGCGCTGCCAATGATGTTACCAGGGGTTCAACAGAGACATGATGTTCTTACCTCTGTGCCCTTTCTTTTAAGTATATATGATGCCAGAACTCAGTGATCTGTTAAGGATGCTCCAAAAGAGAGACACAACGCCGCCTGAGGCAGACAAGCCGCTGGCTCAACAGATTTGGCTCTTTCAGTCCATGGTCTCAACTTCAGGCCCCTACAGAAAAACTGTTCTTCAAGCTCCAACAGAGAATTCTTTCAAGACTGTAGCCCTGCATGATAATTAAAAGATCATAAAAATCAATGCAGGATCAACGGTTCTTTTGCAGCATGGCAGAAAATATGAAATGCAGAATGACTCCTACAACTTCCTCTCATGTCAGGACACGAGACACCATTAGAGCAGTTCAGTCCAAAAAGTTATATAAGGTCATGGCTGGCGAAGGGAAGAAGATCTGCAGATGAAACGGCATGCAAAGCCCCTCATCATTCAAGCACAGCTGACCCCAAGGCCTGCTGGAGCTCTTTTAAGTTGGCTAACATCTTATTTCTGATGGATGTCATCACTATTGGCTTACAATATTTAGTTCATGAAGAATACATGTTTTAGAGTAAGACTTAATATTTCCGTCTTTGGCAATGAATATTTGTCAACTTTACTGATGTGTTTCAAAAGTACAATAGGTGACAAGTGACGCTGAATTAATTTACCATTTAATGAGATAACCTCACTGAATTCATCACCACATTCATAGCTAGCTTATTTCTCTTTTAGCCGCAGGCAAGGAGAGATACTGATGAAACAGCAGTCAAAGAACCTGGTGCCATATCTGTAAGTATGTGAACAACTTATTAGTTATGAATAACCGAGTTCTTTGTCATCCTAGATACTAGACTTTTTTTTCACTTCAAGAATGGATTATTAGCACCAAAATATAGGATACCATTCATTATTCATTTAACATTACAAATTCAGCAAGAACGTCTACACTTATCACTTCAGGCGTAAGAATGCTTTTACCAAGCTGCTTGTCAGATGGTCAAACAGCGTTTGAAACCCCGTCCCCACATGGCCTTTCAACATCAGAATTTGCGTCTTTTGTAACCTACACTGACAGTCCGACAAATATGCCCACTTCAAGCATCAACTGGCCAGGTGTGCAGATGTAAAAAAAAAAAAAACTAAGTAGGGTTTGAATTTCTTCCTCAAGGTCTCCTTCAGGCATGGTCAGACAACACATCCTACAATCTAGTTTAGTTTGAGGATACTGACAACTCTATAATATCTCAAAGTTTTACTTCCACTCAAGCCCCAAGACTTGATTCATGTATCTATGGTACATAGGGTTATTTTAACATGACCTGCCTGGTCAGTGATTTTCATCCCATACGGCGCGTGTATGGGGTTAATTTTCAGTCCCCATATGGTATTTCCATAACCGCCATAGCCCCAATATGTAATGACTTTTTTGAAGAAGTGCACATCAGCTATGGTGTTGCCCTATGAGGTATCTACGGCCTCTACTCGCATAGACACAACTTAGTAACTGCTCCCCTTAGCTGAAAAAGAAAATCAGTACAAATGCAAAGTAACCAGGGAGTACAGGCTTTACTGTGAAACTGGCCACTGTTATCACTGCTTTCATGTGCACAATCAGATAATCAATTTCTCTTTGCAGGGCATTGCACACATGATGGTTGTCACTGTTGGGACTTCAAGTTTCTGACATTTGACTGCTTTCTGCTCCTACTAAATGTGAAGCACAGGAATCGCTCTCCTCATGAATGAAGAATCCTTCTCTGTGCACTGACCTTGCAAATCGTTGCATCTTGATATCATTGCAATGTAAAAAACATGTGTCGACTCAATTTTTGAGCCAAAACCTACATACACTTGCCAGACAGTGTGAATTCTTTATTTTTCCATTTGCGCCTATTTGCAATCAGGCAAGAAGATTGTAAAATAGATCTTTATGTGTAAGAACTTTTAAGTATTTATCAAATTATCGTATGGCAGGTACTCTGAGGGAATGCTTTTCATCACTCTGTCGTCACAAATTTTAAGAAAATGCTGCCAATAGCTGTAGCCATCAATAATCTTGTGTTATACATTATGAGTCAGGAGGGTGTCCATGTTGATTTCACTCCATTTTAACTCTAGCACTGCGGATGAATATTCATCATTTGCTTAATAAAGTCCTTGCATCATGTGCTACACTTGTAGACATGACCTTGCACTAATTTTTCAATCCAATGCATTTTGATATAAGCTCAATTTGGTGATACATATGCTGAGGATAATAAGCATATCGGCAAGTTATATTTAGAGACTACATTCTAATGTTGACCTTTGACCTGATCTGGGTCTAGATTTACAAAACCATGCAGGATAACAATGATAAATGATCACAATTAAGACAAAGGATGGGAAGTACAGCAGAAGGATGGGAGAGTGAGAGACGTTAGATCTGATAGAGTAGGAGAAAAAGTAATAGGGACAAAGAGGGGTAGTCTACACATTGTTATGCATTAGTTATCATACTCGTCTGCATGTGTTCAATGTGTGTCTTGGTGTGTATGTGTAATTACAGTAAAAAAGGACCTGGAACATGTGGCTGCTATTATCACCACAACCTGTGATCAATATGGAAAACTCTCAGCTTCTTGTGAGAGCATATGTGTGTTTATGAAAGACCCATCTAAGCTGTGAGAGGGCTGTGTTTGAACTCTGGATCGCAAATAAGCTCAGCAGATTATCATCATACATCTTCAACCTACTTTCAATTGTTACAAACAAAAATGTCAATTGTCAGTGTAAGAGATATACACTGTAAAAGAAAGGAGACAGAGAGAGAAGGACAAATACAGCAGCGTGTAACAAAAACAGATTAAACTGGTCAGACGGTAAAGTGAATAAAAGATACAGATTGAGAAAAAGGAAGAAATAAAAAAAAGATTCAAGAAATGCTCATGTGTAAAACATTGCCTGTGTTTATTTCAACGCCTTCTGTCCGTCTGCTAGCAGGTCATAAATTGGAGAGTCTCTGGCAAGCCTGGTGGATCTGCAGCATTTTTAATCAGTGTGATAATTCAAAGCGATGCGATGCACATGAAGTGTTGCCAGGAACTCGCAATCTTATCCTGCAGAACTGTTCAGTTTTAATGTCCCACAGAGAGACAGGGGGGGAAATGTCTGTTTTCAGTTTTTTTGCTGAGGTTCTCTAAACTCAAGACAAAATGCAAAACAGAGCAGTTTCAAGGGCCTTGGTGGGTTCACAGGTTAAAGCACCTTCTGTATTGGGCATCTGTCATGTGAGCTAAAACCTGTTTCAGTGTATGTCTCACTGTACTGTAATAATCAGAAGAAAAGCTGCACAATGTCATCTTTAAAAAGTTGCAAAAAAGAAAGTAATGGTCAATAAGGCTACTAGATGCTGATAGATAGTGATGTACCGATACCGGTCCGGTACTGAGCTCATGTATTAGTCTGGGTCATATTTATAGCCACATTGTTATATTCCATGTTTTTTTCCAACGGCGTTCTGCTGATACAGACACCAGCTCAGTGCAGGACTGTGCAGCCGGTGAGCAGTTCATGACCTGCTTTAATATTCTTTTCAACTTCATCTTTCTCGTTTGCGCTAGCTAACCTTGTGGTTTTATGTTTTGACTGCAGCAAAGTCAAAAAAAAAAAACACTCCTGCGCGATCCAAATGCAGTCCTCCAGCAGAGCGCTGCACACACACACACCAGTCGCAAATCTACACAACTCATAGGAACGGCTCTTATTAAAACACTTGTAAAATGGTGGTATCGTACCATTTGTAATGGCAGGGTATTGCAATGACTTTCATCAGTACACGTGCAACACTTGTGTCACAATTCTAATTCTAAATCGAGCTTTCGATTTCTTCTGGTAGTTTTGTAATTCTAAACATTTTGGCAATAGGAGCAACTGTTTGTATTGGGAAGCTGTAAGAATACAGCTGCAGGGTCCTGAACATGCTAGGTTGAAATGTAATCAAACCAAGTTATTGGTTGTGACTTATGGATATGGGACAAGTTGTAAAGCCTTTTGTGGCTGCAGAGGAAGCTGTGCCAAAATCTGAAATCATTTACAAGACTGCTGACTCTCAGTGCTGTCTGAGGTAGAGTTGCATTAAGTTATCTAGACTCCAGGTTCTGATGAATCTGTGATGAAAAAAAACTGTCTCCTTTTACCTGAATCATAGTAGAATTTCAGAGTGACAATGTTCTCAAGTGTATTTTGATGTAATGCATGAACTCTGGATATCTTCAATGCAAAATTCTTTAGTTGGTGCAACAAGTTAGTGTATGT
Organism: Anarrhichthys ocellatus; assembly: GCF_004355925.1. NCBI lineage: Eukaryota > Metazoa > Chordata > Actinopteri > Perciformes > Anarhichadidae > Anarrhichthys > Anarrhichthys ocellatus. Next base: position 1,307,239 of record NW_022280104.1, on the reverse strand, counting down.
TAATAAAACTATAATTGTTTGTGGAAAATGTGGGTCGACATTAACCTTGTACAAGTCACTCATTTTTTACATCCATGTACAGGTGCATCTCAAAGAATTAGAATATCATCGAAAAGTTAATTTATTTCTGTAATTCAATTCAAAAAGTGAAACTCATACATTATATAGATTCATTACACAAGGTGATATATTTCAAGCGTTTATTTCTTTTAATTTAGATGATTATGGCTTACAGCTAATGAAAACCCCAAATTCAGCTTCTCAAAAAATTTGATTACATAAAACCAATAAAGGACATTCAAGATGAGGCCGCGTACGGCTGCCTCGGTGTGTTGGTGCTCATGGTTTTGTTCTAAATACAAAGATAATCTATGTATTGTTAAGAGGAAGATGAGACAGACCCAACAATGCAGACGAGCTGAAGGCCCCTATCAAAGAAACCTGGGCTTCCATAACACCTCAGCAGTGCCAGTCTCATCGCCTCCATGCCACACCGCATTGATGCAGTAATTCATGCAAAAGGAGCCCCGACCAAGTATTGAGTGCATACTTTTCAGTAGGCCAACATTTCTGTATTAAAAATCTTTTTTTAATTAGTCTTATGTAATATTCAAATTTTCTGAGATACTGAATTTGGAGTTTATTAGCTGTAAGCCTTAACCATAAAAAATTAAAAGAAATAAACGCTTGCAATATGTGTGTAATGAATCTATATAATATATGAGTTTCACTTTTTGAATTACTGAAATAATTAACTTTTCGATGATATTCTAATTCATTGAGATGCACCTGTACAGCGGAATAAAAAATAAAATGGACTCAAGTAGAAAATGTCAGATGCAACAAATTGTACAGAAAAAGTAAAAAAAAATAAATAAAAAAAAAATAAATAAAAAAATGTGTATGCCCCTTGTCAGTAGGACAGCTGAAGTAAGAGGTTTGGAGCTCCACATGCTCCGGTAGAGGGACGCTGTAGCCACACCGAGCTGTATACTGCTTACACACCTGACCCATCTGGAAGACGAATTTTAAGTTGTCTGCTCAAACCTGCTTAAGTGTTCCTAAATGTCAAGCTAAAAAGTCAAGTTGTTCCTCATGTCCCTGGTGCAGTCCCGTCTTCTGAAAATGACGTTCCCTCAAAACTAAAATGCATTCTCAATTACGTTCGACCATAAACGTATTTTCTCCCCGATTACGTTTGTGTTTGACGTATTACAAATACGTTTCTCAACATCTCTTTGCCATACTCTAGTCTATTATTTTTCTGTGATCTGCCTCGCCTCTACTCCCGCCAACCACAAGTTGTTGCCCCGCGGCCTGTTCCGAGGGCTGACGGACCCGACGATGGGGTGCCTCACGGTGGGGGCGGCTGGAGACCTCGCGTCCATAAAACCAAGTCCCGGATTTCACCCGGGGGACATTCTGGAGGTATTGTGCCTCATTGCTAGGGAAGTATGAGCCGAGTGTGGCGGGGTGTTATGGAGGTATATTTTATTTGTATCCATCTAACCCCAACCATAACTTCCACTAGGAAGCCACGTCCCCACCCAAACCTAACCCTTAAGAGTCAGTTACTCCCGGATTTTACACGGGCCTTTGTGGAGGTATTGTAGCCGCGTAATGTTCCTCGGCCTGGATGAGCGCGTTTCTGCTGGAGACAGGCGGGATGTTGTGGTAGTATTCTGACCTCGTAATGGTGCGAATGAGAGGCAGTGATGGAGGGATAAAAAAGGTTAAAATGTTGATTAGAAACGTATTTGTAATACTTCAAACAAACTTAATCAGGGAGAAAAAATGTTTAGTCAAACATAATTAAGAATGCATTTTAGTTT
>NW_022280104.1:1273851-1305307 GCF_004355925.1 Anarrhichthys ocellatus | reverse complement strand
CGTAATTTTTAGGAGACAGGGTTGCCTGGTGAGTCAAGTGCATTGTCCAAATATTCATTAGGCTTACACGTACGGAGCGGGGAAGTAATATTCAGATGGTGAAAAGTACCAGTAGAATTACTCCACTAAGGGACATTTCCTGCATTGACAATAGTTTGCTTCCGTGAAGTCGTGGCCGACCCTTAAGGTAACGCCATGTTTAACTACTCTAGAGTAATTATTTCTGCAGGGCTTTTGGTTACTTTAGCGATGTGATAATTTGGTCAAGTAGTGCTTTATTTCCCCTATGACCGAGGTAAAGCATAACATTTTGGTATACATTTAAAAAAACAAAAAAAAAAAAAAAAACAACCAACAACAAAAAAACAACAGGTCTACCTCACTAGCCAGCTTTAATCTTTCACCCAAATCTAATACTCCTTACTCCTTACAACCTTCTCAGTTTGTCAATTTACATATTGGCGTTTGACAACTTCCTGTGTCTAAATGCATGTCTGTAGAAGTTGGACAAGTATTTAACAGACAAATAATTTAAGAAAACAGCTTTATTAAATTCAAAATTTTCCATTTAAAAATTACTCTTCCTTCAAATTAGGGCAGGATTTACTTTGCTTGGATCCTTGTGCTCCTGTGAAGAGAGGGCAAGACATTTAACATTTTTAACAAAGTGACACCATAGCTCGGTAATAGAGGTTTTAAATGATAAAAAGTTCTCACTTTCTCTTCACAACACTGGCAAGTTTGTGAAAACTAGGAACTTTGATGTAGCGAGTAGAGGGGTGGTCAGCATGCATGCGTGAGACTGCTGGACTAGCAGGTGTAGTTTGAAGCGCTGTAGTGGGCTTGATGGTGAGACTCTGCACATCTACAGCACAGAAAGATGAGAAATGAGCCAAATCCAAAATGAGTGATAACTGTCATTTCCCGACAAGTGAACAAACTACTGTACCCGACATGGGCCGTGCAGTGTGGATGATGCTGCCGATACCAGCAGTGTCAGACTCAAACCTAAACGTTGTGAAGAGGCGATGCAGACTAGCCAGAGGATATGTGCACTGTACCATCACCCTGTAAGAGAGAAAACAATTAAATACCCCTCTTGTGCTGTACAGCATTTCTTTACAATTGAACACTGTATTGCGACACATACCTCTCAACAGCGTCAGAGTGTACCTGACTGCCCCCGCTATAGAAAATCTCATTTTGATAAGTCACATTTCCCATGCTGAGCTAAAAAGAAAGAGGCAAAAGATGCAAATGGTGACACATCATGACATTTAGATTTGGCATCCGTTTGGTCCAATAGCAACATTAGTTTTAAATCTGTAGCAGCAGTACTTCAATGGTGGTTCCACAGGTGTTGATTGGAAAAGAGAACAGAGCCCTGGTGCCGTTAGTCTCTCTGGCTCCACAGAATTGGTCGACCAGGTTGAATCTTGCAGGAAGTCCTCCGCTTGGGATGGCCAGAGACATGTCGGCCACCACAGTCACCCTCCCTAGAGTCGAACACACTAGAGAAAGAGGTGTTCGAGAATTTTATCAGCTATAGAGAGACCCCCCCACCTGCTCTCAAAGTAAGTAACAGGATGTCCTTACAAATGAGTTCATTAGTAGAGAACGGACAACTCTTGATAGTTGAGCTCTCGACCTCTGATGTCTCATGATCCCGCATGAGGATCTTGAAGGTGCCATAGAAGCCCTTCAAAGTAACTCCCTGAAACACATGCAGCTTAGTCATTCATCACCATGCTCAAGTCAACTAAAGGACACAAGAAGATGCATTTAATGAGTCTCAACTCACGTTGTACTTGTAGCCGTGAGAGAATAGCGGCACCATTAGCTGCAGACTCTGGCTATCGTTGCTCATGATGTAGCCGTGTTTGGCTGCCAGCTCTGGTGTCAGCAGGTCTGAGCCGATACTGATCTCCCAGAGGGAGTCATAAGGCCGGTGGTCCCGACTGAAGCTGATGCCAGACTTAGAACAGATGGTATCAAAGGTTGGAGGAGCTGTCAAACACAAAACAATGATTACTTTTCTTCATTCACAAGTAGGATTGGCAAAGTCTAAAAATAAAGGTTAGAGACTTACAGGCATCAATGAATGCCATGACTGATGTCAGGTGGTAAAAAGGTTTGTTTTCAGGCAGGATTGTCAGTGTGTAGTTGATGTTCAGCTCATAGTGAAGAACTGCATCGTCGGCGAACTAAGAGAAAAAAAAAAAAGGAAGTGATGTATTGCGCTCACATAACAGCTGCAAGACTTTAAAGTCACTCTTCTTTTAAAAGAACCTTTACCTGCAGCAGGACAACAGGGTCATCAAAAGGCACCTTCAGAATGTAACCAAGAGTGTTGTTGGGGTGAACAACTTTAGTGATATTGTGGCTTCTCGTGTTCATAAATTGAACTGCAAATTCGTCTCCATTCAAATGAACGGCAACCAACTCCATGTCTTCAGGGACGTCTCCGAGGTAGACCGTGAATGAGAGTTCGTCAACAACCGTTTGGTTTTCAGTGAAAACAGGGTGTGGCAGCAGGGGAGTGGACAGAGTCCTTTGGAATCGTACTCTGGTTTCTATGCGATCCTCATCCGCCAGGATTTGCTCGAAGTAGAGATGAAACACATAAATCTCAACGAGATCGCCAAGCACGAAGCTCTGAAACAGACGCAGGGAGAATACTTAGAGAACAGGTAAAATGTGCCCAAAAATTCTGATGCTTCTGGTTGTAAGTAACATTGTTATATAGAGTTTAATGTTGTATATTGTGTCTTTGTCCACTATGACGACATCTGACCATTACAACAGCTACTCCTAAGTGTCTTCTGACCTTCCTGTATCCTCCTTCAGCAGTTAAGGGGACGCTTATCTGGACTGTGGCGTTAATGTTCCCCACAACAAAGTGTCTGTCCTCTGCAACTGGCTGCGCCACAAGTTCACCATTGAGACCAATGTTGACTTGTGTTTCGTGAAGACTCCGGTATGGCACCTTGGGAGTTCGCCACACCATGTAGCCGCTGTCATCATAAGATCCTTCATCTGTGGACGTTACACTTTTATTAGAGATTTACTCGTCTATCAAGGGGAGAATAAGCCACAGCATAAAATATTGTAATACTGACACATGGAGCAAGCAGTCACCAGGTCGACCATGAGGACAACCCAGCTTTGTCTGGAGAACAGTGTTGCATGGACCTCCTCTACTGGAACGCCATTCACCTGGAGAGAGAGAGAGAGACTCATTTAAAAACCTGTTTGAACTCAACTTCACAAGACAGATTTATGCATCAGTGGTTTACCTCAGTGCTGAATGATTCAGGTTGCCCGTACGGAGTACGAAACACCAGCCTGCCATCGGTCAAGCCAAACGCGTAGCCCTTCTTGCGAGCATCAGAGAGGGCCATGGACGGCAACTGCTCCTCATTTCTCTGAAACGTCACCTGCCAGTCTGAGGTGGTGGAGCTATGTGCCTGGGAAGGGATTTAAAGTCTTAAAAACAAACAAGGTGACACTTCACAGAATGAGACATTTAGTCAGCATTTAAACATACAGGTTTAAGAGCACTCCAGTCATCCTTTACTGTCCGAGCAGGACAGGCGACTTCACTCCTCACAGACACCTGGGAAGAAGTCATAATTAGTAAACATCTGAAACTATTAAGTGAGGAAAATGTAAAGAGGAAAAAAGTAAACCAGCTTGCCTCCATGTAGTTTTCCTCACAGGTAATTTCTCTGGGAGACCAGGGGAGAGAGGGAGAACAGGTCTTGTTCAGGGCATAGCTGTCCTTCCGTCCTTCATGCATCACAGCCAGGTTGAAGTTAAACAAGAAGACCTCATCATCCTGAACGAGCCGAGTAGAAAACACCTTGTCTGTACAGTAATAGTGTTAAAAAAAAAAAAAAAAGAGTTTTGTATGCAAGTTGTACGCACCTTGTTGTCAGTGTGACAGCTGAAGTAAGAGGCTCGGAGCTCCACGTGGCCCAGTAGAGGGAGAAGTCTGACGCTGTAGCCACACTGAGCTGCATACCACCTAGTGATGTCGTACACACCCGTCCCATCTGGAAGACAAATATTACATGAGCAAGGCAGCTTAATATGTCCAAACCTGTTATTAAGGTATAGAAAGGATGGATTTCTAAAGAGACTATAACTGATTTCATAGATGCATGTAGAGTAAGTTTGGATACAATTCCTAAAATGCTTAATTCCCTCACAACACATGTTATCCCATTTCAGACAGTGATGGCCCAGCGTGATGAAGCTGTGCATGACTTACCAACGGCCTCAAAGAGAGGTTCGTCCCCAGTGAAGGAGAGATCAACAGCTATCATGAAGTAACGATCACGACACTCCATATGAAGAGCTCCTGTGTGCACAAAGTGACGGTCAAAATATGGAGGTTCCACTAGTTATTGTGGATCAACAAGCCAAATATTTCAGTTACCGTCGGGGATGCCAGAACATTTTGCAGTGGACCACACAGACAGGAGTAAGGATACACTGCAAGACAAAAGCACGTGTCTCCTGCATGCAAAGATAAACCTTAATAGACTGTAGGTTGCCACAAAATAATACTTACCCAAGGCAGAACACAAACGTCATCGCAATGGATGTGTTGGCAGAGTTTAAAGCTAGCTGCTAGAAAACTACACCTGCCAACCAACACGCGCTAAGGTGACCCACTTGCTATGTGTATATCCTGGCCAGGGTGGCACTATGTCTCTGCTGTCTGCTGCAACAGCTTTTATAAGTGTCCTCACCCATTAAGGCTGAAAGACAAATCCAACCTCATCACCTGCAACTGATTGAAAGTGAGCTTGATTGCTAACGAGATACACATGTGGCTGTAAAGGCCTCTGATTGGTTAGTGAATAAACCGACTTATAAAAGCTGGTGCAGGAGAAGGCACCCGCTTGATGCCAGTTTGGCCAGAATATACACCGAGCAAGTGGTTCATTAAAGCTGAGTGATGTGGCCTGTCACACTGGGACTGAAAAGGATGACTGGGATGCAGTTGTCCAAATGATATGTTTGGCATCGCCTTCTGGGAAATATTTGTCACCTGTGGCTGCAATACTATGACGAGGTGAGTTGACTCATTGGACTTCTTGTGTCCTTCGGTTGAGTTGAACATGGCGATGAATGACTCGGCTGCATGTGTTTTATAGGGCGTTACTTTGAAGGGCTTCTATGGCACATTCAAGATCCTCATGCGGGATCATGAGACATCAGAGGTCCAGAGCTCAACTATCAAATGGAGGACTGCTAGAACCAAACTGGTCGACAAATACTGTGAACCCAGAGAGACGAACAGGGCTCTGTTCTCTTTTCCACTTGACAGCTGTGGATCCACTGTGAAGCTACTGCTGCTTTCTAATGTGACTGTTAATCTCATTCCACAATGACGTTAACATTCGGCAACATGTGTGCCTGCACCCGAATTTCATGTGTTTTTTCAGCAAGAAGTTGCATGCCCTGAAAAATCCAGCAGGGTCCGGCAATAATAATGACAGGTATATCTTCAATCCCAACTCTTTTGGCTGTTTATTTCTCCCTCACCTACTTATGAATGCAAATGTATCCATCTTGTCTTGCAGGGTCACAATATCGTGTACATAACCTCTGGTTGGACTGTTTCTCCTCTTTTCAGTGTTTAGGTTTGAGCTTGACACAGATGGTGTTGGCAGTATTGTGCATTCTGCAAACTCCACTGAAGGAAGGGGATTCCCCTGTTGACCTGAATGAACCACAACCTCAATATATACGTGCCGACAATGTTTGTTTGTTCTCTAGGTGTATAGTCCACTACCAGACGCACCAGAAGACCTGGTTACCTTAAATACTCTGCATTTGTCATTGAGACTTTAACATGTTAGGATAAAGGCATGCAACTAGGTGGAGTAGCTCAAACAACCCAAAGCTCATTGCAGATTCACATCTGTACTATGGTGCACAAAAACCTGTTTTAACTTTAAGAAGTGTGTCACCCTCCTAGGGTGGCAGAAAACTTTCCAGAGCAACTCTAAACAAGGACGGGAAAATAACTTTTACCTTTAGTGAGGTGTGGTTGACCCTGTTTCTCAGTATGGACTCTTCTTTTAAAGTCAAAAGCCGGATCGGTGATTATTACGCCCACTTGCACACGTACAAAAGGACGTACCTACAGCTGCACTTTTTGAGACACCATGGCCACTGCCAGAAGCGGAGATAACGGGGAAACAAAATAAATGGAAAATCCTCCCGCTTCACTGAAGTCACACGTCTGGCAACATTTTGCCTTCCCTGTAAGTTATTTTAAAAAAATGAATGCATCTGCAGCTTGTACCAACCACCCCCAGTTAAGAAAACAGCGCTCAGCAAACTTTACCGATTTCAGCGGCCATGTATGTCCACTTAAATTTGATTGTGTGTCTACATCGCTTTGTTGTAATCTGCCATCTAGTGGATCTTCTTTTTGTTGTTTAACAGTCTGTTCACAATTGACTGGTGAAATAAGTTACTGTCATTACGTATTAAATCAATTATTTACATTTTACCATATAGTGTGGTACATTCAAAATAAAGATCACACTTGATACCATGTAGCTTCTCTTCTTAAATAAGATTGAAGATTGACAGTCAGGGCATGAAACCAATGATCTGCTGATCTTAATTAATCAACACTCCATCGTCTAACAGTGACATAGCCATCAGTGAGGTGGAAAGTAAGGGCCTAGATGTCAGGATTTACGTACGGTCACAGGCCTGCAATGATCTCTTTCGGTCAGCCATAACCACAATCTAGCTTAAACATACTATAGTTGCCATGCTCAAATACGGCATAGAAAGTTAGAATTTGAATAAAACACTGTCACTGGATGTTGCAGAAATAGATAAAACAATCTCATTGAATGTAATTGTCCGATAATGAGATTGTTGGGTTAACACGCGGACAGACAAAAACATTCACACCAACAGGCAAGGTCTATTTGACTTCACCTTCACCGAATGTCTTAAAACCATTGGTGGAACCTGGAACACCCAGAGAAAACTCAGAAAGAGAGAGAAGATGTATCCACACAGATAAAACCCCATGTCCAAGCACCGGACATGGGGTGACAGAGCCTTCTCCATATCTGCCCCCTCCCTCTGGAACTCTCTCCCCAAACGTATCCGAGACTGCACTGACCTTTCCACATTCAAATCTCAAATCAAAACCCACCTGTTCAAAATTGCTTTTAATGTGTGACCGATATTGTGTATTGCTTTTATATATAATGATTTTAATTTAAAGTGTCTTTGAGTACTCTGAAAAGCGCTATATAAATAAAATGTATTATTATTATTATAAAACCTGGCAGCTTCTTGCTGTGAGGTGAGATAGTGTGTTAAAATAGAAGACCTTTGAATTGAGGCGACTGTACATTTGCTATAACATTTGACATATGTGTTCAACCTACTTACTAAGCAGCTGTCTCCCTAAAACTATACATTGTGTATGAGGACTTTTTTTTTTTAAAACAAAGAACCCACCATCACACACAAAGCATATCCGGAATTAGAACTGTTGGAATTGGAGACCACATGTGCAAGTTTAGAAGTAATGACATAAAGTAACACCCACTTTAATCGTACTGGAGGCTTCAGTAGCTGCTGTGCATCTACAGCTTGTTCTGTAGTCAGTGTGCTGTCTCTGTCTTGCACACTGTTGACAGTCAGTTGGTAAAATTAGACATCAAACAGTGAGGCCTGATGTTCGTCTGCTACATCTGTCTCAGTGCTGCTCACTGTTTATTGTTTCATCTCCACTTTATTTACTGTTGGCTTAATTATTTCCATGTTTGATCTTTTCGAGGGATGTTAGGGGGCAGCCATTTTCTTGGTGTATCCACACAGTCACACATGCCAGAGGGTGTGCATTCGTTCACTGTTCCACACACACACACACACACACACACACACACACACACATACATACACACACACACAGGGTGCTCCTTTTCACTTGCAGTGCAGGTGACAGATACTTCAACCACAAGATGGATGTCTGTCTGACTGCGACATCTTAAACCTGTTACCTCTGAGTGGATGTTTATTTGAATTCTCCTCCCAGCCGTATCGCATACAGGGGGGAATTCTCTTGAACTGCAGCAACAGGAGTGTAAATATTATGGGGAAAGCCACCGAGACATGAAATGTAGCTTTAATTACAACATTGATATATCGAGGTCAATCCCTCAGCGCATGTGGAAGGAACTTGACCTTTCCTTTTTCTGCCCATGATTTCTTGTTTGATTTGGTGTAGACACTCATTAAACAAATGTATTATATATGGTACAGTGTGTTTGTATAAGGGCAAGATGTATGGCGAAGGCTACATGGGGTGCTGGGGGCTGACTTTAAGGCAAAGCCACAGTTGTGCAACTGGATAAGATATCAAAGACAAGTTATGTAAAATAACCAGTGGGTATATGAGTAAAATGTGTCCACAAGGTTAAAATTATTCATGAATAATTAATTAATAAAGTTACAGTGAAACAACTGTGGAAGATGTGACAAATTTTAGATTCAGGCTATGCTATAGAAATAGAAATCCTCTTGTTTCTCACTGTATCAGTGTGTCAAATCATCAAATTTCCAGATTAATAATCTTGAATTTACAGCGCCTGTATAAAGACAGTATCATTGTTAGACCTGTTAAAAATGAGGCTTGCTTTAAAGCCCCAAGACAATTGGTTTCAGATCTTATTTTCTCCTCAACAACAAATATTCATGACTTAATAAACAACAATTAAAGTTAATCTATAGAAAAAAACATTATATATTCAAAACTTGGCTAGTCTGCTTCATAGGGACCTTTAGGGTGTTTTTTATCCAATTTGAATGAAAGTACCCCATTAATATCACCTAATTTTGATTTAAATGTTTCTAAACTCTGATTGGTGCATTGACACATGTGACAACAGCTTTTTCCAACTGAGCCACCTCCACTTCAAACCAGTGAAAGGATCACATAGAAAACAAAATCTGTATATAATAACCAAAACATTTCAAACTTTGGCTTATCGTTTTATGTTCATGAACGACTCCCTCATTCCTAGTAAGAAACTGATTGAGAAATTGTTATTAGTGCCTTTAAAAATATCTAAAGAGAGAATTTAGTTCTAAAGGATGTGTATACTGCGATACTGCCCTGGTTTGTCTAAGAGTTCAGCTCCACAGTTTATACTGTAGCAACATGTAAACCATCGCCACCACCTCTACACTGTCGAGCTTCAACCTCTACCTGTAAAGAGAGGTGTTTGATGAAATATACAATGTGGGACTGGCAGCCATTTATCTATTTCTACTCCTCTCTATCTGTGGCATGAAGAGGAAGCCACAGCGTATTGTAGCGTAACGCCATGTTTTGTTTCATTTTGACTTTACTTTACTCTTTATTTGATGCTGCAATGATAACTAATATTGTACATGAATGACTTTTTATTTTCAAGTAAGAAAAAGTCGGTATCACTTTATAATAACTACACACTATGAAGCATTAGTTAAGTATGAGTAAACACTTAATTTATCATTTATAAAGCATTGTTCCTACATTAATAATTTATTAGTATGCAGTTCATAAGTTATAAATGTTTTGTTCTTGATTAATAAGCTCATCTATTATGTGTTTCATTATTGTGTTTTCATACTTTATAAATGATGGATTCCCCATTTGTAAATGAAGTGTTATATATTTTACAAACCAATTATTAAGGAGTTGTAGATGATTAATAAGATCATTTATAAAGTGTTAGTAAATGATTAATAACTGATTTAGATGTACATTATTCATGCATTTATATATATATATATATATATATATATATATATATATAATGGTTAGGGACTATGTTAATATATGCTTTATAAACGCATAATACTGCAATTCATGATTAATTCATGATTTATTAAGGTAGTTACTACTACTTAGTAAAGTGTTTTGTGTGACCTCATCTATAGTGAGGACTATTTATGCCTTATAAAGCATTTATTAAGTATATTAAGCAAATAGACACAACACAAAGTGATCAAAAACATATTAATATTTATTGCAAGATGCAAACAATATACTGTTAAATACAAACCTCTCATCCATTAACCAGGAGCTTTGCATATTAGTTTACATTTAGTTATTTAATTATTCATTTGATACCAAGCATATTGATCTCATTCACATCCACTCCACATATAACAGCTCGTTAGCCATCTGTCACCTGGATTGCTCTATTTACAACGGAGGTGACGCGTTAGCGTGCGCCTGTCTCAAGACCTCTAGTGCTAGCTGGAAGGCTAGCTAGATACTCATCCTTCGTAATGTGTAACGTTACGTGCCAGCAAACTAAGAAACAAACAGACGGGCATTGGAGGCCCGTCAGCAGTCATTCTTTCTGGCCCGGTTCCGCGCGCCCTTCCAACTGAGGTCGGAGTTTTCCATCGCGTAAGTGCACTTTTGTACCAGTTCCTGAGCGTAACGTTTGTCCCACGTTTGATAACGTATGAAGCGGTCCGTCTCACATTGATGACGGCATATGAAAGCGGTATTTCGTTTATTGCAAACAATGACCAGATTCGGCCGGCTGCCATCGGGACATGCAACTGAAGAAAAGTACGAACAGTGGAGATCGATATGCTTGGTTAAAATTAATAATTAAATAAGTAAATATAAACTAATATGCAAAGCTCCTGGTTAGGTCCAGTTGTATATTTACAAATGTTTTATATACAGCCATGTTCTCCTGAAGGAGAATGTCTTTGTTTGTTTCTTACATGAATTATTGGATGAGAGGTTTGTATTAACAGTATATTGTTTGCATCTTGCAATAAATATTGATATGTTCTTGATCACGTTGTGTCTATTTGCCTGTTCTGTTAAAAAACTGTGTTTTGAGGCACTGCTGGCCTTTCAATGTCATTTATAAATGCTTTGTAAGGCATAAATAGTCCTCACTTTAGATGAGGTCACATAAAACACTTTACTAAGGAGTAGTAACTACCTTAATAAATCTTGAATTAATCATGAATTGCAGTATTAATATGCGTTTATAAAGCATATATTAACATAGTCCCTAACCATTATATACTGTATATAAATGCATGAATAATGTACATCTAAATCAGTTATTAATCATTTACTAACACTTTATAAATTATCTTATTAATCATCTACAACTCCTTAATAATTGGTTTGTACAATATATAACACTTCATTTACAAATGGGGAATCCATCATTTATAAAGTATGAAAACACAATAATGAAACACATAATAGATGAGCTTATTAATCAAGAATAAAACATTTACAACTGTTGTTATGAACTGCATACTAATGAATTATTAATGTGGGAACAATGCTTTATAAATGATGAATTAAGTGTTTACTCATACTTAACTAATGCTTCATAGTGTGTAGTTATTATAAAGTGCTACCAAAAAGTCTTGACTATGAACATTTTGTATCATATTCATATTACAAAAAGCAACTTTTTGTACACACAGCAAGTCATTGTTCAGCAGTGAGGAGTGAGAAGGCTTTTTCTCGGGCTGCAGGTGTGTTTTCATATGAGGTCTTTTAGGTTTGAAAGCACGGACAGGCACACAGACTTACTGACCGGGCTTTATGCTGGTCCCCAAGGGCAAAACAACCCCCCTGCTATTCCCAAAAGGACCCAATTTAAACCTGGAGGATTTAAAGTATGCCAGATATACCTGTTGTTGTCGTGCCTACTTCATAATTTAATAAGACATAAACCAAATGGTTGAGCTGCAATAAAGATGGTATTTAGTCCCCCTCCAGCTACATGGTTGTAACCAAATACTCAGCGCTGGTGTAATTTAAGACCTGGTCTGTGACGAGCTGGGCTGGGCCAGGCCAGTATATGCCTGCTTTGTGGCTCAGGGAACTGACACGCTCTCAAACACAGAGAGGCTGTCATGAGGCTTCACGGAGGAGGTCTGGTTTGAGGTTGTTTTTTTTTTTTTTAGAAAATAGTTCCATGTAGGGAACAATGTCAAAAAGGCATAACACACACACACACACACACACACACACACACACACACACACACAGACAGACAGACAGACAGACAGACAGACAGACAGACAGACAGAGATTTTTTGTGTGATCTGAGTGTGCGCCTCTTCCTTAAAAAAGTGGAAACATAAGGAAGCTGAATCCTGATGTTTTATTTCATGTACTTCTGCAGGCCGTCGTACCACCTTACGGTACCTTGGTACCCCAAGCTTTTACGTTGTAGGAAATAGGTCTGGCCCTGTACTAGTCTTTGTCCAGGACACGTACACGCTGATGGTAAGCGTGTCTCCAAGCACCCTGGACCAAATCCTCACTGATGTGAAGAAAGAAACAGTTCCACAGCCTTCCAGAGTTTCTTCGATATTCTTACTGAATATTCAAGCACATGAGAAGGCTGCTTATGTCAATGTTTGGATTTTGAGAAACACACACTGTTATCATTATCGTGGGGGACACAAGTCCCAATGGATGAATGTGGTACGGCCACATATGTACATAGTATGTACAGTACCAATCCATCAATTAAACTTGACTCTAAAATCAGCAGTCAAGCATCAATCATGTATTTAAAAAGAGCAACTGATAAGGTACAGCACATGCAGCTGAGAATCTGTCGGCAAGCATACAGATTAGTTTAATGGGCGCAGTTTTCCTTTCCCCAGAGGCTGTCTTGTGGTTGAGGAAAACACAATGGGATGCTTCTAGCACAATGGGTAAGCCAACAAACATAATGCTGCTTCAGTGATGTTGTACCATAAAGAATGTGGGTCTGTCATTTGGGCCCATTTTGACAGTCCATGTGAAAATGCTGCGCCATAAAAACCACATGATCAATGTTTCCCTTTAGGTTCATCACTATACTTGATTGACGAACAATATTTGTGAAAAAAAGAAAATCCACCCACCCACTATACTGTATATACATAGATTTATCAAATTAGACATAAGAGTATTCATTTTAGTTCAACTGAAATATTTTAGATTTCCACCATTCAGTCAAGTTGAGCCGAACCAAACTTAACGTAACTTTCAGTGGCTGCTTTAGTAATCAATCAGCCGTCAGCCAGAATAAGATGTTAAAACAACATTAACCTCACAAGATTCTAGCGGTGTATGTTTCATATTTGGACCAAAAGTATAAATCACATTAGATGTTAACAATGTGACATTTCTATATGAGGTTTGAACCTGCCAGACTGACTCACAGGAAATGTGAAAGTGTTGCCAAGTCCATTGCCTTTTATCCCAATGAAATGGTCCCACTGTGGTGTACGGAGGAAATAAACAGTTCCATAGCTGGGAAGCCACGACTGTTTTCTATAACCCATAACGATGCAGGGATGCTATTACAAAACAAATGGATTGAGAAACAGGGAAAGAAAAGAAGCCGTGCAAAAGAGAACAATCAGTGAAAACGGGTTTAGACAAAGACTTAGAAATATGATCCAAGCATTGGAAGAATTTTCCTGATTTGGAAAGGTCTAAATAGGCCATAATGTCTTCTGATCTTTGCATTGGAGGACAACCCACATCCATAACCAAACCAAGTGCTGTCACTATATCCGATAAATAAATATGCTTGATGAGAAGTCAATTTCTTAAAATTAAATTAAAAAATGAGATAGTATCCTATTCTGAATACACAGATTTTTTTAAGTACCCTGAACTGATCATATTAATTCTAGGGAGTTTGCTCCCTATATCCTTATGCTAAAATCAACTAAATACACATTTTAAAGCACACATTCATTTGGGAAGGTGTTTCCTGGAAATTGTTACAAAAGGTTAAGACCCCCCGCCCTCGTTCTTTTTCATATTTTTTCACCCCTGATGAGTGCATTGGAGAAATTAAACTATTGTCCTAATGTTGGCGCTAGATGAAGAGGGGGACATGAATTGCTGTGACACATTTCATGGTAATTTATCCAATAGTAGTCGAGACATTTCACTCAAAACCACAAATGTCTATGTTAAAGTGTTGCTACATGATCAGTCCCTACCACGGATTTTCCTGGAACATCTTATTATGAAATATATTTTATTCCTTAACTTGGAAATGGCCACGTTCTGCATATTTCTTCCACTGCTGTTTCCCTCCCTTTTGGCCTCAGGAGGGTGTGCCTCACCAGCAGGGCATATCACCACCCCCTTTTGCATCCCTTCTTTTCCTGCACAGATGACCCAACCATGCAGCAGGAATACTGCAGGGACAAGGAAAATGACCTTGCTGGCTTCCCACCAGCAAACCCTGTCAGTTGTGCTTAGTGGGCTGAAATGGCAAGATGGAAGCATTGTATTGGGGAATTGAACTCTTGTCCCTGCAGAGGATTGCAATCCTTACCCCTCTCCACTGAAAATAGTTGTTTGATTTGTTATACTGTATGCAGCACTGTGGAACAGATGTTTCGTCAGTTGATGGATCTGACAGTGGTTTGACCAAAATACACGAGTTAACCACATTTGGTGTGTGTGACACAGATGATGTCCATCAGGATAGAGGTGGGGACTCAGTACTAAAATATTATATTTGTCCATTGGTCTGACAGAAGAATAAGAGGTCATTTAATCTTGTTTTGGTATTTCTAGATAACAGAAAAGCTTGAATTTGGAGGGTGCTTAGCAGTGGTCTGCATTGTTGCTCACCTTGTAACGCACTCTTTCATCTTTACTAGCAATCCCACCACACCCATCCGCCAGCCTCCAAAAGCCCACCTCTGTCATTGACCTTCAGTCTCCATGGTGGATGCACAGCTAAAGAGCCCGGGAGGCCAGGGTCACTGCTCCTGACAGGCAGCCTTCACTGATCTGTCTGTTGGCTAGACACATCGACAGGGATTTGGTTACTGTCAGCAGGGTACTTCTGAGGACGAGCCGACCCAACACACAGAGCAAGACACACAGAAGTGTGTATGCATGAATGGATGAACACATGCTCTCTGTGTCTCACAGGCACAAACACACATCTAGATATCCACAGAGTTTTGACACATAAACACTCACATTCGCAATCGTCCCTCTACAAATTGCTACACAACCGGAAATACACAATTGGAGTGAAGCGGCTTGAAATATAGAGCTAACAAGCCTCAGGTTTGGTCCTAATTTCCCCATGAACAGTTTTCATCATGAACAGTTTTCACCCGGTAGCTGTTTTTTTTCTGGAGTTGTTTTGTTGCCATGAGCTCTTCCGAGCAGGAGCTGGATGTGTTACGCCTGTTTCATCCAACTGTCAGTGTTGAGAGTCTCACTCTCCAACCTGCTAAAAGGCATGACGCTATAGAAACTTCAGACGAGTGGAAGTTAGTGGAATTTCCTGAGGTCTTTAAGTGTCCCAGCCTGCAGAACTGCAGATCTGAAATGTATTCCAAATTACTGATTTAATGGAAATTATGACTGTGTCTGGCTTTAAAACTTGTGCACTGACGTTGTTGATTTCAGTAGTCGACAGTAGCTTGAGTTTCTGCTTGAAAAGGCCCTCAAATAAAAACGCATTCTGTATTTATGACTAGAATTATGTCAAAGAAAACTGTTATCTGTCACCTGCATCAGTTTGGTCCGAGTGCACCTGTGCAAGGTTAGCTAACTCAACTGGAATGTTTCAGAGATACAATCGGAAATACAGTACTTCATTTGTTCATATTGCTCATTCACTTATTTGTCACATGTAGACAACGGCATACATTTGAAAACAGAAATGCTTACTTATGCATGCTCATATCATTTTGGTAACATTTCTTCCTGCTCTCTGCCTCCAACCCTTTGGGCTTTCCTCCCTTTGCTTTGGTAACCCAA
Organism: Anarrhichthys ocellatus; assembly: GCF_004355925.1. Taxonomy (NCBI): domain Eukaryota; kingdom Metazoa; phylum Chordata; class Actinopteri; order Perciformes; family Anarhichadidae; genus Anarrhichthys; species Anarrhichthys ocellatus. The sequence goes on along the minus strand of NW_022280104.1, from coordinate 1,289,466 downwards.
TCCCTATGAATCACCAGGTGATAAATGATCATTTCTTTCCAGCAGAGTATGGGTGGCTTCGCCTGACCCTGCAGCTCGACCTCGCACACACAAACAGCAGGACAACAAACTGCCATAGTCTTGACCTGGCACTGTAAGGTCCCAGCTTTCTCCTCTAAACACCAGGGATGCCTGTCACAAAAGAGCGCAGAAGTCAAAGTCAAGATTTTTTCAAGGAAAAACTGGCTACTTCTATCTAGGATGCAGAAGAGAGATAAACATACATTTCATTAAAGACTGATTCTTTGGGGGGGGGGGGTTAAAAATATGGTTCAATATTCAATGATAGTCATGATTGAAATGGTTCTTGAAATGATTTGGTAGGCACAAATGTACGTATCCTTATGTACATTATATCCCATTAGCAGAGTAGTACAGCAGTCAGTTGCGTGGATCTCGTTTCAAGCTATGAAAATCATTTGCTGGTTTATCCTCGCGTATGTTGCTGATTTTCAGTATCATTCATTTGGTTTCCGAGGAGCATGTTACTTCTTTGGGGAACGCTCCTCTGGTATATGTATGTTCCCTATCAATATAATTAGATTCAACCGAGGCATACAATCTCCGGGAAAGACTTTCCTGAAACTCCATGTGCACACAATGATATCAGGCCTTTCCATCTGCAATTTCAACACAGCACAGGTTTTCGAGACAAAAACAAGCAAAGGAGGCTCACAAATTTTGAAACAATGCCGACATACTGTAAATACCCTCCAACTTCCATCACAATAAACCTGACATGCCCTATTGAGTGTAACACCCCTTGATCCGCTTTGAGTGACAAATGGATGTATTGGACTACAAGAGCGGTGGAACATTCGTGATTGCCTTCATCTCGGTTAAACAACATCAAAGTCACTTCACAACCTGCACCGGATGCATTATTGTAATGTTTCACAACAAAGAAGGCAGAAATGTAATCATTGAAATGAATATTGGACACGGATTAAATCAATATCAGCAACTGTGATGAAGAAATGTATGTGCCAGAGACATTTGAACAAAGGAATTGAGTTTCCAGTGCACCTGTAAGATTCCTCAATATGACGTTTGCCCTTCAGTATACCTGTCATGCATGGCTCACGGGTGGCACAACCGTGGGAAGCAGTGGTTCCTGGTCCGACACGCATTCCTGTCCCTGATTGCACACATGAACACACACCTAGACAAAATACACACAAAAAGACACACAGAGACACACTCGCCCAGCCCGCCCACCTGGGCTGGATGACCCCCTAAACAGCTCCAATTACCAGGCACTGACAGACAGACAGATTAGGTCTGAACAAGGGTGCTGAGGCCTGCGCAGACAGACAGACAGACAGAAAAGGCTGGCAGACAGACGGGTAAAAACAGCAATATGGCTGCCCCAGACAGCCACGGAGAAGGAGAGAGGGATCGAAGAGAGAGAGAATTCACAAGGGAATTTTGTCATTTATTACAGTGAGTATGTTTACAAGAAGCCTTCATCAGACCAAACCATGGTGGAGATTAGTTTGCTCTTTCATCATGACGGAGGTTGCCTTGCGCCTCCCTCTACCTCCCTTTTGTGCGCGCACACACACACACACAGCAAATATTCTTCCTTGAGACAGCCACCTTCACCCTGCAGCCACCGTCACTCATGACCTAAAGCAGATATAACAAAACCTCTGTTAATGTCTGAAGGCCCAAATCTAACACACACACACACACACATGGACAGACATTCCCCTCACACACCGCCTGAGAAACAGCAGCCTTTCTTCCCTTTTATGAAGGTATTTTACTGGCATAGAGTGAAGGGAAAAACACATTAACAGGGTTGAATGTGAATTTTTAGGGTTTAGGTAAAGACCAACCAATGAATTGACTCCCAACCACGTTGACGAGAATGTACTATGGCGTTTTGGATGATTATTATTCAGAGAATTAAGATGTTTTTCTGTGTTTGGGCAGCAAAATGTTTCTGTTTTTTCTTTTCACTTTAGGAAAATTGCTGCTCATGAGGGATTTTTTTTCCAATTAAGCTACGCAGCGGTTGATAATGTGATGACAAAGCACATCATGTGTTGTGTGATGTATGAGAGTGGGAGAAAGATTGACCCTCTCATAAGGATTTGGGGGAGCACGATTAAAACAGAGAGTTTTTTGTTTGGAGAGCCTTACATGATAAAGCTGATCCCCCTTGACCAAGTCCGACCACTAACCCACACTGGAACAGAAACACAAGAGTAAACACACACACACACACACACACACACACTGATTCCTCACAGACAATCCTCCCAACAATCATCTGACAGCCATTAGACATCAGATCGTGTTGTTCCAGGCAATGGGTCATGCTCACAACAGCAGTGGCGGAGATGTCAAGTGTAAAACTTTGTTTTTTCCCCTCTAATAGTTAACATGTGTGGCTTTGGTTTCTCTCAATGTTGCTTTCTTTGCTTTTCGTAATTTTCTATGGTGGGGAAATTGAATGTTTTGCATTTTGTGCTTTGTATTTTTGTCTCTTTCTCCCTTTCATGTAAGTTACACCAAGGAGTGAAACTGAGGCCTTGACCAGGCTCAACAATTAAAGTCCCAGTGAAACGGAAATTAGAGCATCTTTAGCTTCTGTACTGTGACATATTTCACAATAAAACAGAATGTTTGAGCGGTGCACAATTAGAAGAGGGTTTTAAATCAAATCTTTTGCATTTGATTGGGCCGCTAAAAAAGTGGGCAGACTGTAGTTTTGCTACAGAGGACTGTTGGCTGCGCTTTCACGCTTCCCTCACCTATTGATAGATTAAGAAGCTGCCCACACTGCAGTTACAGAGAGACGTTTAAAAATCTGCAAAGTTTTCTTTTGAATGCATAAGACCTCAGACAAATTGTTTTGGAAATAAAAATGTTTTCGCCCACAGAAATCCAAACACGCATCTCTTCCCATCTCTCTCCATATTGCTCTGTCAGCTACTACAATCCACAAACCGTGAAGTGCAGTTTTGTGTGACCAGTGCGGCTAGCTCGTGGCCCAGAGTCTCATTTAATTGGATGAGCGGATGAGTGCAGGATGAGCTATCAAACCTTTAAAACAGTTTTATTGTTTAACGGGGATGTAATCATGATTTTGATGTAAAAATACTCTGATATACACATATATTTAGCATATAACGAAATAAATGAACAATTAACACAAGTTCCCAGGATTAAAACATATCTGAAATAGCATTCATGTTACTGATAATATCTCTTCATAATAATTTAAAAAATAATGAAAATAATGAAATGGTTACTGATTAGAGCTGTGTTCAGTGGCCACAATGAGAAATATAAACATTGTTAACAATATTTGGGGTTACTGAAGGACAAAGGCTATCTTTAAGGACAAGGCCAGCAACCTAGCAGGAGATACAATGTTACTAACTTCCATTAAAAATCACAACATGCCCCTGATGTGTAAAGACGAGGTTTGAAAAGCAGTTCAGAATTAATTTGAGGTGTTTTCAAGAGTGTCTGGCCAAGAAAGACTGGCTCAGGAAAATGTCTGATTAGGACCACATTTCGCCTGCTAAGTGGAAGATCGATTGAAACAGAAAACGGAGAAAAGGGGGGGAACAACAATACGAGGACAAGAGAACTGAAAGAACCCGAAAGCAGAAGGCTCAAGAAGGTAAATCAAAGCGAGAGAACCAGAACAAAGAGTGGGAGAAAGAGGGAATTGTGTTTGTGTAACTTTTGTCAGGGAGCCCCTTCAACAAGTTCAACAAGCAGACTTTTTCTAAGCAGCTCATTGGATCCAGATGACAACTTCCTCACTCTGTCCAGCTCTGTGTAGTATTGTTCAGCCAGGAGACCCACACTTTGCAGAAAAGTACTGCTTCTGAAAGCCCAAATCAGTCATTATTTGGATTCTGCCTTTATACATTTAATGTTATGATATATTGACAAATTGCAATGTATTTGACTAAGTTTAACTGATCTCAGGCTCTGTGGCCAAAGGGCTATGGAAACAGCTGTAGAAATTGGATGTCTTACAAAACATTTGTTGAACTACACACATGCTTTTTGCTTGATTTCTGTCTTTCTTGCTTTGGGTAGTGATAGTAAAGGCTTCACGAGACAAATCTTTCTGCCTGAATTTGTGTTTTTGAAGTTTATTGAGCATTCAAACACTTTGTAAAAGCTTTAAACAAGATATCCAGTGTAGGAGCTTGGACAGACACAAATACATCACAGAGATATGACGTGATGTGTTTGAAGAAAAGAGAAAAACCTAGTTGGATTCATAAAATATGAGATTTACAACATGAAATAGATTGTTTCTAATATTAGCTGAAGTTGTGGATATATAGCTGAATTGTTTCATTTACAATATCCAACAGAACACAAAGATAATAGAGGTGTATGTTTTTTGTCCAAAGTCCAGTTGAGTTTCCATCTCATGTGTTGTCTTCAATGTCAATGAAGCAAATAGTTTTCTTCCCAACATTCCTGACTTTTTATCAGTCCAAACTCTTTATGTCATCCTGGAGTCTTTCAGTTTGTAAAGCTTCAGTTAAGAGACAGAGAGGTAAAATCTATCTGAAATCAGTCTGCACGGCATAATCATTTACACAGAAGCACATTTTAAGGGTTTACAAATGAATGCATATGAGATACAAAGACCAGCATAACAGGATTCCAACATGGCAGTAATATATGAAACATCCAAAGTTCAAAGTGCAAAGTTAGCTTTATTGTCAATTCCACAATATGTACCGAACATACAGAGGAGTTGAAAAGACGTTTCTCTCCAGTCCAACATATAAACATATAAAGTGAATACAGTGCAAATAGATTAAAAAAAAAAACATTTAGACAACATATATATTAAGAAAAAACTATCAATCTGTATTTAGCAGCAGTCAGACATAGGGAGTCTTAAAAGAGAGGAGGGAGAGAGTTCAGCTTCCTAACAGCCTGGTGGACGAAGCTGTTTGAGAGTCTGGTGGTGCGAGCACGGAGGCTCCGGTATCTTCTCCCAGAGGGCAGGAGGCTGAAGAGACTGTGTGAGGGGTGGCTGGAGTCACAATCATGGTCACTTTGCGGGTGAGGCGGGTGTCATATATGTCCTGCAGGGAGGGGAGTGAGGCACCAAATGATCCTTCCAGCTGTGTTCACTATGCGCTGCAGGGCTTTCCTGTTGTAGTCAGTGTAGCTTCCGCGCCACACAGTCATACTGTTTGTCAGTTTGTCAGGATGCTCTCAATGGTGCCTCGTCTTGGTGATAATGACACAGGCTCTCTTGTAAATGGGCTAAAACATAAACAAAGGCAAATGAAACCATTTAATTGATAAAATATGCCTGTGTCAAAACAAGCAACACATCCGTTACTATTGCAAAAACCTTATACTGGAGATTTTAGCTTTTTATCAGCATTACTGAAAACTACATCCAAGACAGGTTTTCCCCTTAGTGGCTCTTTAAGTGCTTAGTAAGTAAAAGTAGAACTGCAGCAGTCCAAACCTTTGTAAATAATTATCTTTCTCCGGTTGATGACTCAGACATCTCTGCCAGTGTTTGACAGCAACACTAAACATTACTGTCATCGCCACCAAAATCCTGTCCTGTCTGTGATGTGTTTCTGTAACAGTTTGCTGATTGATGCTGATTTAGTTTCACAACAAGCTCAGAAAGACAACCCGTTTTTATTTTGGGGGGGGTTTAGTTGTTGTTTTTGCTGAACGTTATTCTTCATCATGAAGAAATACTATTTACTTCTCAAAACTTTCTAATACTACCATTTAAGGGCATTATCTTCTAAATCAGGGGTTTTGGGGTCTGAGTATTCACCACATCATTTGTAGACAAAAACACACAGCTATTTGTTCTATTTCACAGATGTAAACTTTTTCTTGACTTTATTTTTTATTATGCATTTCCTATACATTAGGCAAACACATTTATTTGATCTAGTTAGGCAATGTCTATTGTATCCGGTTTGTCTGCACAGGATGAAGCATCATATTGATGATACAAAAATGTGGTGAGATGAAAAATTGTATATTATTATTTTGCAGTGGGCTCAAATACCATACATGGAAAAATCACTCACCTACTTATTTTTTTTCCATCATCAGTATCTTGTATGAGAGGAGATTAGTGCCACAAATTAGAGAAATGAATGGCTTACATTTGCTTATTTAGATTTTACCTGTTAATCCTTTAATACCTTCAAAAATGTAATGTGTAGTGAATAATTTGTAATGATTCGAATGACTTGAAACTGAAAATATATTTGTGATTTCTACTGTTTTTTTCAGAGTTTTATTATTTTTTTACCATAATTAATATTCAATTCATTACTTTAGATGAGGTTTTGTGAGAAACACCGTTTGCATAACCTCCAAGGCTGGCAACAATGTGATAAAGGGCAAGGTGATATAAATACTGTCCATGGTCATGCAACCTGTTTTTCTAGGCCAGCTGTAGTTTAGCTGACAGGGCACGAACTGAGGTTGGCTGGATACCCACTGAAGGCTCTAAAAGCGGCTCCAGATTGCTTTGACATGGCATAGATACTCCTCTAAGTTTTGTTTTACACACATCTTCACTCTTTCTGCTTTGTCGCTATAATGGACGACATAATAGCCTGCCTCGTGTTTGTCTTATCTGGTAAAAAAAGAAACATTGTCTTTACAGAGGGGCTGCACCTAGTGGGAGAGCTTAATTGAAGGTGAGTGTTGGTATCTGGGTTTGGCCAAAAGAATGTGCACGGCCCGAGAGACTCATGGGATGTCACACCCACTAGTTGGGCTTGGTTTCAGCTGCTTTGCATGTCTAAAACAAGCCGCTACATCTGTTTTTACTTTGTGTTTTGTTTGCGGATTCAGTAGAAAATAATGACATTGGCTTTATTCTTCTGGAACTCCTGGACTGAAATGGGAGGAGGTGATTGGTTGAACGAGGCAAAGGAGGAGAGAGGAAGAAGAGCGTCTGGTGTGAACACAGAATTTTTTGGAGAGAGGGTCGTGAAAGTACAAAAAAAAATGACACCCATGCCTAAACAGAGAAGGATAGGATTTCCCTGAGAGTGGAAAATCACATCTCCGCCTCGTTCAGCACGGCTGGAACACATTGAGGTTTACACATCAGATCCGGACTACTTTCCCCTTTCTCTACACTGTGTCATGCCCAGCAACTGACACCTACACAGGATTAGTATTAAAGACCTGTGTACTTCCATTTTACCTGATGACCATGCATTAAATTCAAAGAGTGAACGATCAGGTAAACCACCTTTAGTCACAGCATTTTCTATCCATAAAAATAATCCAGTTTTGTGACCTTTTGCATTAATTTCTGATAAAACTCATTAAGAACTCAACATCTACTCGTATAATCAAGTACTTTCTTAGATGTGTGGTCCCTCCAAACCATCTACTACTGTAACATCATCAAACTAACACACCAAACCTTCTCTATGCACTTGTCAAATATTCAATGTAAGACTGCCAGGTGCACAAAAAGATAAAAATCTGTTTTTCCATTGAATCTCTCATCTTGTTTTATAATAACGCCAAACTGCTGCCAAAGATTTATAGCTCTCTCTCATGTCGAACAAGTAAACACAATTGTTTGGCTGCTTTTCATCTGTCTCTCTGCACGGCCTATCTGCCTATCAATCAGTATTTCTGAAATATGTTGGATTTAATATGGCGGTACAGCTCATAAACAGACATGCTACTACCGGCCCTTTTCTTTAAGGGCTCTGGCTACATTTCACTTAATTACAGTCACTGAAGTAAAAGCAACTTAAAATAATATGAATATACAATGAGCAATTTATGATGCACAGGGGTTTTCAGATTTTTATCAGGACACATAATCAAAGGATTTGATGAATAGACACAGCAGACATTGGCTGGTCATAGTAGGAAAAGCACATGTGTAACTGATGACTTTAATAATGACTGCATATCCTTTAGGTGAGCTAGATCTAGGGTGCTGGTATTGTGCATGCTGGCTCACCGTCATTGCTTACTAAGATAATAATGGAACTAAGCCTTTAACGGGTCAGAATGTCTGCCATGAAAGAGGACTAATGTTTTAATATAGGAAAATTGATGTTGTGTAAAGGTTTGGTGATAGCTATGTGAAGCTGAATTTGGGTTTTGGACCAAAACAAAACTGTTAATGGCTAAACTTCAGGTTGAATAATGGCCATACACATAGCATTATGTTCCATGTTTGGTCAGTAAAATAACTTCTGTGGACACTTTAAATTGAGGGCAGGAGATTATGTCACTGCAGCTTCTTCTGTGTTTGTTGTGTCATACCTTTGATCTCAGCTATAAGTATTCAGTCTGTAGGGTTCAAAAGGCCGCACACTCTCTAAATGGGTTAAAATGTTGGTCTTTTCGACAAAAATATTCAATATTAAGAGCCAAAAGATCAAATGCTCTTTAACTGACTGAGCTGGGTTGTTGATCCGTCAGTGGACTTTTGTCTCGGAGGCGAGAAAAAGGTGGGAAGGGTGGAGCATGTGTCTCTCAGCCCCAGCTGTTGCTGTTTGCATTGAGCGAGCAGTAATTACACACGCACACCCACGTACACACATATACATATTGCTGTTGGCATTCAAATGGATGACTAAAGATAGAAGTCCTGACATGGCATGTGCTTATGATGAGTAAGTGTTGAAAGTGAAGGCTGACATACAGTGTATATACTGTGTACCCCTTGTGGTTTCGAGTGTCCATCTGTGACAGAATCTGTGATGGGACACACAGACACACCACACGCACGCACACACAGACACACACACACACACACACACACACACACACACACACACACACCACAGGTGAGGAGAGAGTTTTGTTTGTTAGGAAGGATTTAACTCCCTCCTACTTCTCCTCTCACAGTTCTCCCTTCTCCTTTTTCAGCCCTTCTCTGCTTTTTTCACATCTAGAGAAGCAGCTTCTCTGGTCAACTCTCCACATTTCTAAAATACCAGTTCATGTCTTTTCATTCTCCTCCCCTTTTGACAAACTGTTCTTTCCCACCTACTTTGCTTGTTTTTATCCTCTCCCCTGTCTTGACACAAACTTTCACACACACACAAATTCGGAGGAATGTCGGGAATGTGTCTGTTCCTGCAGCATCATGTTGTTGTTGCACATACGACTGCAACCCCAGAACCTTAAGAGTGTGAGTGTTTTTCCAGAGCCTGTGGATGGACGGATGGATGGATGGAGGCAGAGTGATGGATGAAGAAGTGGGACAGTGTTGACCCAGCCCTGAAAGGCTCACTGCTTAATCCAAAGGTAAACAACAAGGTGCCGACCCAGCGAGAAAAGTCCAGCTTTTTCCTGTGAAACCCTCCCTAGCAGCACGCCGATTTATACATATACAAACACAAACACTTCAGATTGACGGATAGTGATTATATGATATGATTGAGTTCATCTTTTTTTTTTTTAAGTTCAAATTGCCACAGTGACGACACTGGCGATGATGTAATGTATTCTTTATCCGTTCGTTTCGAGGATTATCTGTTGCATTAGCATGACTTTATTTAGTTCAATATTTGATATGTAGTACATAATTAAATACACACTGTCCTGTAATGTAGCACTAATTCTTATTTCCTTCTATATAGGCCTGTGGCCACTTAGCATTTTGTAATATAAGCTGTATAGCTTTGATGAAAAAGAGAAAAAAAGTTGTCAGCTATGGTATTTTTCTTCCTGTAAACATACACAACTCTTTATCAGTTTATTAAAACTGCTCATTGTAGGTCTAATTAGCACAGTCCCAAACCCAGACATGCCTCAGACCTCCTCCAGCGTGGGATGGAGAGGAGATTCATCTCTCCATGCATGGCTAACCTGATAGAATTGAAGATAACCTACCTGCTCATCGTGGTTTGGCTGAGAAAGCAGAATATCTGTCTTCACTGGTCTAACAGCTGGTGTAAACAAATATCTGACCGTTAATGTGCATTTTGTTTGCAAGCAACACATGGCCTGTTTACTTCTTGTTAAGCCATCTGATTACTTTACCTGCAGGATGTGACGGATGTAAACTATTACATCTAAAAACAACAAGCAACAGACACATTTGCCTTCTGGATAAAAACCAGAATGCTCAAATGTCCAGCTCTTCCTAGTTCCTCGGCTAAGAGTGTATAGAATTATAGTACTTTATTGGGTTAAATGTGTTTAGTTTAGTTTGGATACATAGCTTTCTTCACAAAACAACACCAAGCAGTGCATGCATTGTCATTAATCAATATGCTGTACGACATACTGATGAAGCATCACTGTATAAACTTGGGAAATTAACTTTTTTTTCACAACAATGAAGTCAGAATCAGTGTCATTGGTCAAATTATGACAAATCCTGTACACCTGAATAAAGTAGGAAAACACACCGCATGCCTTCTTATCAAATCGCTGGTACCAAACTCCTCATCCTGACTAATCTGGCTGAATGGGGAGTTGACTCCTGAGTGGCTGATGATAGGAAGCACCTTACCTCACATCTCTCTCAGCTAGCTTACTGTAGCTAGCTGAGTCCATCTGACTGGGCTTAAGCTTGTCCCCTTGTTTATCCCTCCAATTGATCACTTTGAACTCTGCTCTGCATTATCTCCATTGGTGTTTTCCAATAACGGTGACATCACAAGTCTGGAGGGCACAGTTTATTTGGACAAAAATTAAAAATTCTACTTGCGGAGAATTGGACAGATTGTGTGCTGTATTATTCTGCATTGACACGCTTTACCTGCATCATTTTACCATACCATTAGTCCCCCATTATTTATTATTTTAGCTTCACGTCACAGAACTTATTGTGCATTCATTTTAGACCCTGACGAAAGTTTAATTCAGGATGCAAAGATGGATACAACACAGTTCTATTTGTATATTGTGGTGGCAGCAGATAAAGGGCACAGCCTTATTCTTAGCTAGAGTATGTCCTCAAACTACTCGGAGGACTCCAAAGATCTCCCAGGCCAGCTGAGATGTAGAACCCCCTTTGGTTTGTCCATGGATCTTCTCCCACCCAGCTATGTATCTAAACTAAACTAAACACATATAACCCAAGAAACTACTGAAATTCTATATACTCTTCGACGAGGAACTAGGAAGAGCTGGGCATTTGAGCATTCTGGTTTTTAGCTAGGCATACCTTCACAGGTGAGGCTTCTACAGTAGGAGACATCCTTATCAGAAAGAACTCCTCAGGACATTACACAATAAAATGTCTCTATTCATAAGACCAAGACTCAACTGAGCTCCTGGCTTTATATCTTTAAAAAAATCCCCAAAAAAAAGGATAGAATTTGCTAAATCATTGGCTTTGCCCTCTGGCCTTGCTCCATGTTTACCACACCAACCTGAATGTAATATACTTGTTGTGCACAAGGTGAGGTTCATGCAGGTGCTGTCTTTTACATTTTGCAGCAATGCAAGACCACAACAAGAAAGTTTGGGTAATAACAGCAACCGAAATGAATGAAAGGTTAAAGCTCTGTTGCCACCTTATAAGTATAAACCTCAAAAATATGGACAATAATTTGGATGATTTACTCTGGCACTAATGATTGCCCACTGCTTCAATCTCCAAGTTCATATTTCTAAAAGGAAATAACATTTGCCATTTGCAGTTGTTTGCACAGCCGGGCTGTCTGGTGGAAGAACTAACAGCAACAGCCCAGCATCACAGACATACACTCTCCACAGCACATCCCAGGGCCGTATCTCATTTTCCAACCAAAGGAAGATGGGAAACACAAGATTATGAGAACCTCTGAAGTCTCATTCTGTCTAAAAGCTTGTGGGCAGCGAACAGAATTAGACCCTCAACCTTTGTTGGTCCAGGCCTGAAGGTTATGAAAATATCTGCAGTTTTAAAGTGATTATGTGCATGTGGCATTTACAGCTGAAACATTTCGTTTCCGTAGTTCTAATTGTTCAGTTTGGGTGTACTGCAGTGGATGAATGTATTGTGTATCTTAAAAACATCGAGCCGTAACGCTCTGAAACCAAAATATAAATAAAACTATGGAAACAATTCGAAATCAGACAAATTACAGGGTAGTGAGAGACGTAAACCAAGCTATTTTAAAACCATTCAGAGTGGTTATTCTGTCTAAAAATATTAAAATATATTTTAATTACCAGAAAATAAATGATTTCCAGTGTGCTGATTGCATTTAATTTGCTGAGTAAAGCTATCACAAAACAAAGATTGTGCTCTTTCCTAAATCTGACCAGTTTATTTTGCAGTTGCGTGTTCAAACAGAGAGAAGAAGAGGAGGGACATTGCAACTGTACAGCACATGTACAGCCATGAAATGCATCACTTAATATTAATCGAAAATGAAGCGTCTCATGTGGTATAAAAGCAGACATATCCGCCCTGGAATGTGTTTAGCTGGTCCACTCTGTTTTGTCTGAGGCCTAAATGATTTCGATTGGAATGAAAGTGTTCATAATTTATAAAGCAAACTCAAAAAGAAGTCACTGGCAACACACAACACTGAAGGATTTATCCCGAGCTAAAAACACCCAGCAGGGGATTGTTTTTCAAGATTTTGGCTGACCTTCCAGACCAAAGAGCTGTTTATCTTTAATGTTAGGAAATGAAACCATTTGTGTTTGCTAGAATTATCCATGATTGGAGCCAGACATACCAAATTAGATGCTAGAAAAATGTTTCTCATTCAAGGTGAAATAACATATTAGATAAAGTTCCATTGTTTTTCCCCTCTATCTCCGTTTAGCGATAACAATCTTCTAGAGCAATTTGATATACCTGTCAAAGCAAACAAAACACATTAACATCATTCACAATTACTCTCATTATATTGATGTTTTCCTTTTAGGGGTCAAGCTGACTGAGACAAATATGTGAGTATGATTTTTTACTGCCCGTTTAAGAGAACAAGGGAAGCTGGAGAGATGGCATATATATATATATATATATATATATATATATATATATATATATCTCCATGTAGAATTGAAAATATGTTTGTGGGGCTGGCATTGTTACAACAAAGAAAAACTGGAAACACACAGGATCAAATAGCAATAATCAAGTTTGAGAAAAGTCAAATTATTTGATGTAGTGTACACAAAGAATATTCGGTAACAAGACAGATGAGAGGAAAAAATGTTTCAGGAAAATCTACACGAATCCAAAAATCAGTCAGCTTTGCTTGAGTTATGAAAGCCAGGGAAAGCCCCAGGAATTTCTCCCCACAAAGATAAACAAAGAACAGTATGTATGGGATTCCGGCAAATTATCTGGGAGCTGCGTCTACAACATATTTGAGCCGTTTCCCATTTAACATCAATTAGGCTGGTCTCGCTAACCACCTCTTACATTCCTGTCTCTTCATTCCAGGGCGTAATGAATCTCGAATATACTGCAAAATTATGTATCGGTTAATAATTCAAAGCAATCGTTCATGTCACGCCGAGAGAATGATATCTGTCTAAACATTTCGCTAATGATCTACTTCACAGTTTCACTTGATGGCAGTAATGCTGATGATGCCCTCTAATCTTCTTTGATTGATTGATTGATTGAGTTTGACATCGTGCATTTATTGTAAAGAATATTTAAAACAGCTTGAACATCGCTGTGAAACCAACATTTTAAGGATATGATTGTTTAGGGCTGCTTTGGCTGAGAAAGTACACTGTTGTACAGCTTTTTGTAGCTGGTAGGAATTTTATAGGCAATCATCAAAAGCGTTCCTGCACTAAGCAAAACTAAGCTGGTTATATAAAATATTTTAGACGTTCTGTGTGTCATACTTTTTTTAAGAATCTATGTGGCAGCCAAACAGGTTCCGGGCAACAACCTTACGTGATGGGAGCCAATATCACTACAATGTGTGAGTGTAAGCTTCATAGTATTTTGAGGAGAAACCCACCAATGTTTAGTTCATACACAAAGCCTGTGGTTTCTATAAATACCATACCAAAAAACCCACAGTAAAAACAGATCACTGCAGATTTTTACACTACAATATGGAAAATGTTCTCCTGTGGTACTGTCAAAATAACCTGATGTTAATTCTTATTCAACAAAGAATGCTTGTTTATTAACTTAAGGCTCTTCCCCTGCGTCTCGGTTGTTTTGCATCTTTGTTTTGTTGTCTTGTTGGCTTCAACTGCTTTGTCCTTTACTGGAATCCATTGTTCTCCATAATCCATTTTGTGGTAGTGTAACTTTCTGTGTCTACCTTGTGACCAATTGGAGGACTGAGAGAGACAAAAGAGACACAGTTTGACTGGAGCGGCCAATGCCTGCAACATGTGCAAAGAACGGTCCTCAGAAAGCCCCACACACTCCGTTTCCCTAAGACTATTGTATATAAACCTTTGAGGCTAGCTATACAGTGAGCTCCGATTGCTATGTCAAACAAACATAAACTGATATAATGTCTGACAGAAGAAGTTTACCCTTTGAGGAAGTGTTGCAGGCCGAGTACAATATGTCCTACAGAGTGAGGGCTGCACACTGAGACAAACCTCCCATCCCAATATTGCACCATCTAATGATCACAAACTCAAATTGGCACACTATCGCTTCCTGTTAGAATGATCAGCGAGCCTGGCAATAGTTAGATCTTATCACAAGTGAAGTTGAGTTTGGACTGCATTTTAGGAAGAAACAGATGACTGACTAAGACCATTTACTGTAAAAAAAGTTCCAGATTATTGGTGTTGCAAAACTTCAGAGGTATACAATCCAGAATGTACCTATCCTGGACGACCACAGCTGAGGGCCATAACTGTCAGAGGAAGTGGTTTTCAAGCCTACACACTGAGGTTAATACCTTTAAACCTCTACATGTGTCAGTGATTGTGGTTTAACAGGGTGACGGCCCAGTTGGCTCTGAACAAACGCTCAACGATGTTGCCACACTTTAGCCTCCTACTTGACATGACACTGGGATTATCAACATGCCGAGGAGGAGGAACCAACGCTGTATGGGTGGTGGTGAGCATGGTGAGAAACTAAGAAAGTATAGGGTAACACCATTTCTTTCAGTTCTTCTCCACACAACATCTTTAAAGCAAAAACAAAAAGACTCATTTGTCCACCCCATACATCTGTCCTCCTGCCTATCTATTCAACATACCGTATGTTACCTGGGATAACCTTTTGACTTCCGTGCCCCTTGGACAGAGATTTACATCCTGTTGTTGTTGTGGTAATATGGCCAATTACTCATCCATGTCCAACAGGTAAAAGGCCACACATGCAGACATTCTCTCACGTCTCCCTCGTTTAAGGCGAGGACTTCATGGTAGACAATTGTTACAGTCCGCTCAGAGGGAACCTAATGTTTGTTTGGGGGCAGTAACTGTGCAGTTGTGCCTAAATTAATCCGACGAGTTGATGTGTTTGAAACGGAGAAACATGAACACACAGAACACTGTATATTGGCCAATAAATCTGTTATTTGAATGTATAAGTATACTGTTTAAAGAGTTGGTCTCTAAAGCAGATCAGACCATACAACCATAGATGATTAGATTCCAACCAAAAGGCAGACAGACAGAGAGAGACGGGGGGGGGGGGGGGGGGGGGGG
>NW_022280104.1:1250458-1273751 GCF_004355925.1 Anarrhichthys ocellatus | reverse complement strand
GGGGGGAGTGAGAGAGAGGTAGAAAGTGAAACTCAACCAGGCCAATTACTGCAAAAGAGGACAACAAGTTGACCCTGTAAAACACGAGACCAACAACAAAGCTTTTAGTCAACAGCAAAACTGTCAAACACATGGAAGTCCTCATTAGAAAACAGAGGAAATATGCGTGTTTCTTTGTGCGTTTCACATTTTTGAAGAAGTAGCTTAAAAGCAGTTATCCCTGCTGGCAGAGGTTGGAAGGGACCTGTCCCCCTGGATTTCCTGGTCAGACAGTAGAAGCTGTAGATATGGTTACTCCCGCAGAAAGCTGGAGGGGACTACACTGCAATTAGACTGTGCCGCTGCTGGCCTCGATAGCTCTCAATTGGAGAGGCAGATGGAATTCATATATGTATGTGTGTATTCCCGTACGTGTGTGTGCATTTAACAAACCTCAACCTAAACATTGCCACAGCTTTCCAACAATGCTAAAAGCCTACATCCGTAGAAATCTAATAAAATCCATAAATTGTTCTGGTGGAATGCTGCGGTGCAATGTATGCTGAGCAGGCCACAGGAAGCAAATGAAAACCACCCACTAAAGACAGAGTGTGTGTGTGTGTGTGTGTGTGTGTGTGTGTGTGTGTGTGAGTGTGTGTGTGTGTGTGTGTGTGTGTGTACTTAATATGAGCACATGTATGTGATTAAGGTGCCAAAGTAAATAAACCAATTTTAATCTGTAGATAAAAGCAACACAATAACTGTGTTCACTTGTGCTCTAAAGTGTGTTGATAAAAACCTATAATGGATGCATGAGAGGAAATAACTCACCATTATCATTAATGCGTTTTACACATATTTTGTTCTTCCCAAATTTGTTAAGTTTATTTTGTATTCATGATGAAGAAAACATTGAAATACAGCACACAATAACCATCACTTTAACACAGAAAAGTCAGATGACAGATTAAGAAAACTAAATTTGTAACCAATGAGAATAATGTGCAGCAGGTGCTGGTTCCACTATGCCCTTAGTCTGTCAAAAATTTCAAATAAATATTAAATGCAGATAAAACTCAACCCTATCAGAATAAAAGAGTAAATCACTACTGTGAATGGAAACTGTAGGAACAGGAACACTAGGACAGCTTTGCAAACGCAGTATGAACGGAGGGGAAGTGCAACTATATTGGAATACAGCCAGTACCTGAAACATTCACAGTGTTGTGCACACTGTTTTGGAATGCGTGCTGTGGTTGAAGGGATTCCATTCGTAATTCATGTGTCGAATCCATTAATTACACTGTGTAGTGCAAGCCTGGCGTAACTTTAGCGAGCGTCCGGTCAAGAGAGAGAGCATGCGAGTGTGTGACGGTAATGAAGTCAGCAGTAACGTTATAGCCGTGGACGTTGCTGTTCAGTGTGTGTACAGTTTATTTGTCAGTGAATAAATGCTACAACTCATCAAGACCAGTGAGGAGACCATGATCAAAGTGAAGTGGATTAGCCCCGAAGTAAGCAACAACTCTGGCACACTTAAGGTGGGCCAGCTATATTCCTTCATGTGACAAGCCGCTCCTCTGAGTTTTGCTCAGTTTTCTTCTTTTATCTGTTTAACCGTTTATTCAGCACAGTATAGAAATCAACTGCAGACTCGAAACTTTTCCGAGCCAGGTAATCAATTACAGCGAATATAATGCATTTCCTTTTGTTTAAGTATTGCATGTTAAGGCACATTTACTCAATTTAAGAAGAGCAATTTAGTATTGCTCTTCTAAAAATCCTCACAAGAGAAAGGTTCTCTGATGTTCCTCCTGCCGGATCATTCCTACAATTCCCATAATGCACCCTGACATCATTAGGATTATTTTTTCACAAAGCTCTCTACAGAGCAGCAGAACAAAAGATAAAACTATTTTTAGAGGCATAAGACAAGTACACAGAAGTTTGTGTGTGAAATCTGAATGTTAGGAGTTACATTTAAAAAGCTCTTTAAATCTCTATCATTCCAACCGCCTCGTGGTTCCCTGTGAAGTTGACTGCAAAGGGTATTCAGTGATGTTATTTAAGATTCCAAAATGCTCAGTTCAAAAGGGAACTGTGAACTGTGTAGGGAAGAACTGAACAACGGGCTGAAGATAACAAGTAAGATTACCCATCAATCATTGCCCCTCACTGGAGCACGAGCTATGCTAGCCAGACTAATATTGAAGTAACGGCGCTGTGTGACTTCAACAGTGATAATGTCAGCTGCTGAAGTGGTGTCTGGGTTCTTGTTTCAGGGTGTTCTGAATGGCGGTTCTGAATGGAGGTATTGACAGAAACCACAGTCTCAACTGGGCAGGGGACTGTAACATGCAGTGATATCTTTGCCTGGGTAGCAGTGACCTATCACCGTGGCATATATATATGTCTACATTACCCATGGATAGATGAAATTTAGTCAAAAACATAGTCTACATTTGTTAGGCACGCTGAGAAAGAGCTTTGTTGGTATCAGCGCACCAGTAGGAAACAGCTTATTCTGTCCTACAAAATGCGCACTAAGCGTCTGGCGACAGCGCACCTGGAGAAATAAAAGAAAGAGACAGAAAGCTTGGCATCAGCGCACCAATAGAAAAAAGCGTATTCCCTCCTACAACACACAATAAGCATCTGGTTACGACGCACCATGATACAGAAAAAAAAGAGAGAAATATTGGTACCAGCGCACAGTAGCCTAACATCAGACACAAAGCCAAAATAAGTAAAGATAAATAAAGGAAAATAAATAAAGAATGAACAAAAGACTAAGTAAGTACATATATACTGTATATATATATATATATATATATATAAATAAATAAAGGAGGCACTTACATTATTTGTAGACTAAGTCCATGCGCCTATCCCTCTGGACAAAGATGTCAATGACTTTGTTGTGAAAGTCTTGATAGGAGTACCCCTTAGTTCCATAAGTCTCTCCTTTGCAATGGAAATGTGAGAACAAGGTTGAAAGCCTGTTCTGTTCTATTCTGTTAGGGTTGTAGGTCTTTAGGCAATTTAATGGTCATCTCCACAGGTGCAGGCGTAGATGCTATAGTCAAGACCAGCTTTTAAAGCTTTGTGGCCTCGGGTACAGTCTCCAGCAGATTGATCAATTGTTATCGTCCATTGTAGCTGACATCTCGGCAAATTGCTTGCAGCAAAGCTAGAATATTGTGCGGGTCTCCTTATTTATCAATTTGAGTTAATTACATTTCTTTTTTCGAAATGATCAAAACATTGTCAAACTGCAAACTGATTGTTTCAGGTATACATGGTGTCTCTGACGCGTACAGAGCATAGGCCAAAGTCAACAGGTTTGGTTTGTAGAAGATGTGAAAGCGCATCTGTCGGGTTAGAAATGCCATTGTATGCCATCAGGAGAACACAGATGTTTTTGAGAACCAGAGATCACATCCTGGGGCCAACAGTGAGGGTCTCGCCATCCCAGCCATTTTAGTTTTCCATCCTCATCTCCAGTAGGTGTTGGAGGACAGTTTGTACCAACCTACAACTGGACTTCCACCTGACAAATGATGCTCTGGACGCAGCCTGTCACAACTTCATCCAGTAAACGTGTGCCTACAGCAGACTTGTTGAAAAATGCATGCAAGCCTTAACAGTCTTAAAAAAAATTACAATCTGGAGTGAATGTTGCTGATCGTGAAACTATTATATTCAATGTATGCACATAGCAATGATTTAATATGGCTTCATGCACTTTCTCCATTTTTCCAAACTAGATATTTCCATGTGCACTCATCATTACTCACATCATCAAATTTAAAAAAAAGGCGTCTTTTACCTCACGTGCGGTGTTGACATTGATATTTGAGCATTGTTTGTGACATCCGTGGCCTTATCCACTTCAAGAAAGGGGCTGCTTGAATGTATTTTTTTTAATATGACTCCTGATGACCTCGGTTGCAGCTGCAATCAAATGTATGGCTCGCTTGTCATCTTTTTCTGCCAACACATGCATCAGTTCCATGATTGGCAGAGCTAACGTTACTGCTCTCCCGAAAGACTAAAACCAGCACTTTCTCGACAAGGTGACAGGTCACATCGATGAGGATGTTTGTTACTTCCTGTTTTTATTTACCTTTGCATTGTGCGCGTGGATATGGAGCCTGCACTGCTCGTCCAGGGCCGTGAGAGTGCGACCCTTGCCGAAGGTTTTCAAGGCGATCTGCGAGTGAATATAGGCCCCTAGATATTTCATGCTTCAGCAGAACTCATGATAAATTGTTCAGGTCACAGTATCCCTCTTTAATCCGCATGCAGTCGCTGCTGGAGGAGAAGAGTGGGCACAGAAACCAAAACCAAGTTTTGCTAGTCAGGGGCACAGCCAGTCCCTTTTTTCCATACTACTCTGTTTGGAAAGTCCGTGTAATCTTTTGCCACTTCTGCTTGTAAGATCCTGCAGGTCGAGGTCTTTATAAGACAGTGTTGAACATCTTCTTAAATAAGAAATATCCGTGCGGAACACAGCTGTTTATATATGCACGCTAGACGTAAGGTGCTCCTGCGAAGGCCGGGGGGGAGTTTATGTCAGCTGACATGAGGCAGGGTGTTTTTCATTAGTTTTTATACTTTAGCCTATAATCAATGTTAGAGAACATTAGATATTACAATACAGCAATACAGGGAGTATTGGGGAAATCACACTCACAAAACAATTATATATATATAGTATATAAATCTGCAGACAGGCACAGATAGCCTCTGGGCCTAGCTATACTATTCTGACTAGTTTTACTGGAGTATTTCAAATCCTGAGACAAACAATGAATAATTGATAATTCAATTTAATTGATTAGATACAATTCTTAAAATTATGATTATGAAGAAATGATCATGTAATCTTAACATTTCTTTTTAGCTTTGGTGAGGCAGTTCCTTCCTCGCTGACTCTGATCTCGCATCAGGGAACGGGAACGATTTACCAGGACGATTTAACTCAAAGGAAATGAGCCGGACAGCGCAGCACATTAATTCTCTTGCAGGCTCAATCTGCTCAGCAATTCATCACAAATTTGAGCCGCGCAGCTCAGCTCAACGCCAGTTTTCCAACAAAGAATGACGGTTGGGCTTGATGCTTAGACACACAAACATCCTGATGGCCTCTCCTGTGAAATGTAGCATCAGTCAGAACTACATTTAAGGGAGGAGATGAGTGAGGAGATCGATTCTCTTAAATGCTATTTAATCACTTGAAGCAGCAGCAGTAACCATGCAGTCCAGCACTTAGACTCCCCGTTGCTGTTTATCTCATCTTAATAATTGAGAAGAAGGTTGATGGACGCGTTTAATAGCTGGGGAGAACAAGACCACTTACAGGGCCCATCAATCTCGACCTGCTAGGGTGAAAAAAAATACAAGAGCCTTCTCCATATCCAAAGGATTTGGCTGCACCTTTTAAGGAGCTTTTTCCAGATACATCAAGACAAATTGAGAAGAAGAAGAATGAGAAGAAGAGGGAGGGGAGGTGAGGGGGCGGTAGAGGTGGTTGGGGGAATGAAGGGAGATGGAGAGAGAAGATGAAGACAGAGAGATGTTAATTCAAGATGGTGAGAGCTCGCTGGATTTCTTTGTAGAGCAGAGAGTGCAGTGGATTTGAAAAGAAACATCACATCCATTTCCTCACTATGCTGCTTTGAGGTCGGGGGTACAGTCGCATGGAAAACTGGGAACAGGCAGACAGGAGACAGGAGCCAAAGGAAGGAGGAGAGAAGTTACAACTAAAGTTACCACTATCATTTTGAGCTACTGTCAGATTTGAATTAAGGCATGTGACACTGCAGCCACAAGAGAGAACCCAGAGTCCTGGTACATTTTGTTTACAGCACAGAGAACACACTGTGCATTTCCCACAGTGCTCGTGAAAGTTGAGATGTTTTTTTACGTCATGGTCTAAAACACAAGCACATCAAATTAATTGATTTCAAGCTGAGGGAGCCATGAATGACCTCCAACCAAGCAGCGATAAAAACCTTTACAAAAAAAATGTACAATTGATGGAACAAATATGCAATACAAAAAAGGTAAACAATTGTACAACACGCAGGTTGAGTATACATATATTGAATTCTAAGCTTGATGAGACTACATGAGGAAACCCGACTTGAACGTATAGCAGCTTCATTTTCAAGCTTTCTTTTTATTGTTCAAAGTTAATCTTTGAGATGAACTAAAGTTTGGGTTATGTAATTCGAGATATGTAACTTTTGAAATAAAATATGCCACATTCTTACTCATAGAAATAAGAAGTTGAAAATACTGGCAGTAAAGCACCCCCTTGCTCAATTCAATACACTGTTACAGATTTATTTGTTCTGGTATGACTTAGTTTATGGTGGCTAATGTAAATTAATGTCAGCAAACCTATGTAAGCAAATTACTGTTACACTGTATTTTAACATTGACTTCTATCCTGTCATTAAAACAATTACCCCATAAGCCACAGTTTGGATTGCTATAAAATCTAACCTTAATCATAGCCTTAACCAACATGGTTTTACTTGTCTATAACTATCTGTTGGCTAAACATATCCATCTGGAAAAAGCTTGAAGATGGTGTGTCTAATTCACCCATTATTGTGTCACAAGGAATATTTTCATGCAATCTTGCAGTCATGAAAAGCAGCGCCTCTTTATCCCTCTTTCCCACTTCATGTTTTAAAATAAACACTCTGAAATGCTTCCCTCACTCGCCGCATAAATGAACTGCATCTCTGTCTGGCTGGCCAACAAATTCCAAATTACTCTGCTCATAGCTCCCCTGCTCGGCTTTGCTTAGTTAAGAAATATTATGACTGTGATGATATGAATGCGACTATTTAAGTGCTGAGGTACTGACAGAGAACGAGAGTGATCCTAATCTAATTTCCTGGTTGTGCATGCTCAGGTCAACATCTTAATGATACCTCTAGTTTTTAGTGAGGCTTTTGTACATTCTGAACTAATGTTACTCTTTTACACGCATGAAGTACAGGGGATGGAGGAGGGGGGTTATGGGGGTAGCAGGAGGAGAGAAAAGCAGGGACGAACACCTGCTTGCAATTTTACAGAAAAGGAAAAAAAAGAATCTTCAATCTGGGCTTGAATGGCTGGCTGGCTGGCTGGCTGGCTGGCTGGCTGGCTGGCATAGGAACACGGTGTTGTTTTTCAGATCAATCCGATATCAAGCCTACATAAACGCCAACTTCTCTGGAGAACGAGCCAAGTGTTGACATTTTTGACACATGGCTAGAGGCCCGTGTAGGTAGATCTACTCTTGAGCAGAGAAATGTGATAAATGTCTTGAACAACTTTCGCACTCTTGGAAATTCATCTTGTCCATATGTACATTCCATGCACAGCTCAGAGTCATCAAATATCAAAAGAAGACAAGCTGTCTATGCCACTGTTCAGCAGTGAAAGTATTTGATGGGATTTAAATTGGGTGGGATAATTTGTCCTCTTGTAGTCGGTCCCGACAATAAAATAGTTGTTTAATTGTCCTAGTGGGACACTGAATCCATAGTATTAAATATTAAGAATCCATTGTCTCTGTGCATCATGTTGACACATTCTATAATTATAGAAATAACTTTGCTTAATGCTCTGCAACATGCCAGGTCTTAAAAAAGATATGAGTTCTTCACATCCTTCACAAAGGGTGATTACATTTCTAAATGACATGTCAACCACTAAACCTATGAAGGCGGTCTTTACATTCCCACATTCAATTGCCAACATTCCCTTTTGGTAAGATCTGAAAACCAGTTTTGCTTTCAAAACTGGTCCTCTGGTAAACTGGTAACTCGTCCTCTGAGCAAAAACATTTTCTTCAGCTGGATGTGGTTGAGTGTCTGTATGGGTCTGTTTATGTGCATGTGTGTATGGATACTGTAATTGTTGTGGGTGCATTCATGTATCTGTGTATGTACTGTACTCTACTCTGTATGCATTTGTTTATTCGAGCATGCAGAGCCTGCTGGAGATTTGGAGATTTGAAGCAGCCCAAACCACAGTGATGTGGACATCGGAGTTTGTGCTGTCTCTGTGTTTCGGGCTGTATTCTGACTTTCTGGCCTCGTCGAGAGAGAAGATATCAAAGGACCGCCATCTGGTTCTCTCAACCGTTCCTCCCTCTGTTCCTCTGTCTCTGTCTGTTCCTCTGTCTCTGTCTCTGTTTCTCCACATGTAGTAAGAATACAAGTTGAGGATTCGCTGAGTTGACTTGTGGGAAGCGATCTTGTCCTGAAGTGACGATTGAAAGGACTGACGTATGTCCCTCCCTCTCTGGCGAGACATTTCACACACCATGTGAGGAAGGCCAATATAAGAAACTAAATAACAAATCTCCAAAAATCAACCTTTTTTTCAAACTCCCTGTTGATTTTGCATCTAATTGAGATATTTTACAATGAATTTAAAAGGGCTTGGTTTTCTATGCAGTCACAGCAAATAAATGTCATCTGGGATATTCAGGGATTCAGTAAAGCAAAAGTAAAACTACTTACAACGCTCTAGCGTCACTAGAGAACATGAATGAATTTGAATGGCGTAGATATTACACACAATAGTCCAGATGCTGACATCTCACAGTGTTTATCCAGGCCTTATGACCCAGCGGCCTTGCCGCTGGTACACAAACATTTGAATTCACTGATGCATGCACACACTCACAAACACATACACAGCTGTCAGACACAAATACACGCTCACAGATCTCATCTCCACCTGGAAGCAGATCCTCCACCATCCACGTGCTGAACTATGTGCAAAGCTTTCATGGTGACTGCACTTAGTGTACATTTCTCTGGAGCTGGACCACGACCTGCCTGCCGCAGCTCTGCAGTTTAGCCTATCTTCAACTGATAAGAAGAATCTCCTAGAACAAAGCGTCCAATTATGTATGAACCGCAAGGCTCTGCAGGGTGACCGAGGAGCCGTGCAGATCTGCACACATCTGAAAACAAACAACTTTTCAGGACTATTTATGCATTCCTGTTTCACTAGTTTATTTGACAGCGTACGTGTCTCTCTAATAACACTTCAGAACTGCAGTACCATCAGAGGGCAGGAGAGAGTATTCTCTGATGCTTAAGCTGATAAGAGGAATATTTTGAGCTAAAAGAAAGCTAAAAGTACTGTTTCAGAGCCAGCCAAGGATCACACAAGTTACTTTGAGAAAACAAACATGGTTTCAGGACAGACATGCTATTGAAACCACTTAATGCATTCATGACAATGTCAATGAGATGCAATGTCATGACAAATATTGGTCTCTCTTTTCTCTAATATCTGGTATATACCCTATTAGCACATAATTCAGCACCCTGGACAGCGAATATACGACTTACAACACATAATAAAAGCTAATTAAAAAGCACCCATGAAACCCATTGGAATTCATTTAAACGTACATGCATGGGCTGCACGGTGCAGTGTGGCGACTGTGGCTCAGGAGGTAGAGCAGGTCTTCTGCTAATCGGAAGATCAATGTCCCAAATTGCTCACGAAGGTGTGTGTGTCAATGAACACTTACATTGGTATCTTACAGATGGGCCTCTGCCATCAGTGTGTGAAAGTGTGTGTGTTATATGTTACATGTAGTGTAAAGCGCTTTGAGTGGCCCCCCAGACAACACCACCTGATATCATGATTGACGGCCCGAAACAATGACAGCAAGGAAAGTATGAGAGCGCATTGTTAAGGTTTGTTATTCATATTGTTTCATATATTTTGAAGGGCTGCCCCAGGTGGTTAATATGCAGAGGTAAGTTAACATGAAAATATAAGAAGAATACAGACAATCTTGTGTACAATTTTAGATGTTTAGAACAAGAAGGGCAGTTTATCTTTATCTTTAATAAGGTTGAGTATAAGTCACTGCTGTGCACAATATTATCTGAAACCCGACGCGCTGCACAACGTGGAGTTTTTGCTACAATCTCATCTCTGACATGAGTTGCTGTGCACGGGTCTCCACACATCTCGTCGCAGACAGAGATCTCTAAAGGCGTTATCAGTCAGAGCACTTAAACACTTGGGTCCAGGAACACTAGGTCTCCTCATAATTCTCTGCAAATCTCTACATACGGATAAACCTGTGCTAGCTTCTCTGTGTGTGTTGACAGACACCAGTATATGAGTAGAGATGGAAGGATAGTCTTTCAACACTGAACAGAAACAAACAGGCTGAAGAGCCAAAGCATACTTCCAAACCGCTCCTCCCTCTCTCTCCTCTCTCCTCTCTCCTTTCTCCTTTCTCCTCTCTCCTCTCTCCACTTCTCCCTCCTCTCCTCTTTCCATCAGTTATGGAAGAGTCCTCCAAATCATCAGTCAGGCATGCACAGGATTGATGCGAGGGTGTTAGCTGTTACTCAGAGGGCTTTATTTATTAACCTGGATGTACAGGATTTCCTGAATCTAGTGTAGCGCTAAATTGTTGTGTTTTTGTTTTGTTTCTTTGTGTTTGGCGTTTACGAAATAAATGGCATTTTTATTCAGTTTCACACTCAATTATTATGACTATAAAACGAAGGGAAAGCAACCATACCACCATCTAATGCACACTATCGTGTATGGATATGATTGTTGGTTTAAAATATTAATTTATAGTCATGTCAGGAAAAAATAGCAGGACCTAAATAACCCATAATATATCTGTGACGTTCCTGGTATGTGCTGCAGCACATGAATACAGATACAGTAGTTTTGCCGTTTTCCAGAAATGTTGGCTGCCAACAGTAGCTGACACACAATACAGCCAATAACACATTCTCCAATTCTTACTCACTGCACTTACTCATCCTGCCGGAAATAATGTCCATTTGGTTGAAGAATGTTTTTGTCTAGGGTTTTAAGAAATCTGCGTTTGAGTTAGTTTACGATGTGGCTGGTATTTCTGTTTCAATTTGTTTTATTGGCATTTTCTAACCAATTTGGTATCGCCAATTCCCGAGAGTCTTGGTCACTGCTAACTCCTCTGTTGGCCCGGGGAGGATGAAGACACTCATGTCCCCTCTGTGACAAATGGACACAGCAACCTCTTCTTATCACCTGTCAGCAAATAAGCTTCACTGGTAGAGTGAGCAGAGGTTCACAATATTTTCCTTAGCTATCCCACCTCTACTTTGTGCAGGCTGCAAAGCCCAGCAAACCAATAAGACTCACCAGTGCAGTGCCCCACAGTTAGTGCAAGGTCATGATCCCACACTGGCCTCCCACCCACAAAGTCAGCCATGTTTGATAGATTGCACATGGCGGGGGAGTGTGCTTTGTTTGATTTGCTGTTGATCCAAGTTTTGCTCTTGCTGGTTAATGAGTTAACCACAAACCATTACATTCAGTTCCATACTAAATCTGAGTTTTAATTGGAATGGCATGTTTTTTGCCTGTTCATTTCCCTAAGCTCACAGTTGCAACAGTAAAAGTCACAAAACATGGATACTGGGACTGCTGGAATAAGATGGACCAGCCTTTATTACCAGATATGTATGTTGTGTTTCAGTGTAACATTTTGGATATTGTGAAGAACTGTTTCGAGGAGAGTGTCACAGGTTGGTGGGGTTTTGATGGAGGAGTTAAAATCAGATGTACATGCACAATGTTTGAACAAGGGCCTCACATGACATACACAAACATTCATAAAGATCAGTTTCTGGAGTAAGGAGTGACATACCTTAAGATGGCTTAGACATGCAGCTTTAACATCCCAGTTTCCTGTGATGCATTCAGTACAATATAGATGTGTAATAAAACAATGTTCTCTGTGGTTCATATAAAAAAGAAAATGGTAAAGAAATAATCTAATTAAACACATTTCTAAAGAATATCTAACCCTTTGCCATATTTAAGGCCTGGTCACACCAGAAAGTGTCAAAGTGAACTTCCTCCATGTGTCGTCGTGTTATACTTGACTCTAGAATATTGGTGAGCTACTGTACACCATATTGGCTTACCCTTGTATTTTTACCCTAAACCTAACTAATCCCACTAATCATGTCTGAACCTAACCAACCCAAACAGAGTCTTCCACTAAAGGCAATGAGTATACTAGCCAATCAGAGGCAGAGTAGGGCGGATGGTGACTTCGCCATCCTATGAAAATCGATTTGGCCGACTGTTGAGCTAACCAATAACATGCTAGCCAGCCAGGAACATGCTACTTGTTCTTTGGATTCTAAAATCATTTTAAACAAAAAAATGTTAAATTGAAGAGGAATAAAAAGCTTTCAGAGCTCAGAAACTTGCTGACTGCTCCCTAACTGTCAGTTATCAGGCTTCTTAGCTCGGTTGCCAAGAGTACAATAAGCGCACAGTTGAATTCCAAAGACGTATTTCTACCATGGACCTGTCTCATAACTGTCTGCAAAACATTCCACATTTTATGGAGCAGTTTGTACTCTGACAGACCAGGTTGAATAAAAGTGGCTCAACAAAGCTGTTCAGCCACAATAGCTTCATCCATTTTAGAATCTCTAGTCCATTAAACTTGCTTTTAATAAGCTGTGAAATTTCTGCTGAACTTTTCCTTTGGAAAATGTTGCCGCTTTAGATGCTGGTGTGATGCAGGATTCATGCAGGACAGTTTTAAGGTATGCACTCATGGCAAGCTGTTAAAACACACCCTCTTCTCCCACCAGTTATTTCTCCTGTTAACCTATCATTGTTCCCCATGACCTCAAAGACATTCCCACAACTTCTACACTGGCTTCATTCAGTGACTTAGATGGTCTCAAGCGCTGCTGCCATGAAGAAGCTATGAACATATGACAGAAACAAGGCAAAAGATGAAAGCGTGACACATCATTCCAGAGAGCTTCTCTTTGCTCTGTAACGCACTCCTGCTCATCAATGAATGGCTTTGACTTCAAACAGTCCCAGTCCAGTCAGAGAATGTCACACAGGAAAACAAAGCACCACTTTTGATCCTGTCAGTCTCTCCAGTTCACCCAACAATAGCTTCAAAAAGGCCGCTTTTAACAACCGACATTTTTGTTTCAGTTTTGCCTGAACACTTCGTACCAAACATTTGCTGCTGTCATACAAAACACTTCTTGTATATGCAACTTTAAGTGCATATTATAGAGTAAATTTCCTTTTTAGAAGGGTCAGAGAGGGCCCTATTAAAACTGGAAGAATTCTAATTATTTTTTATCGAGTAAAATGTTTTTTTATGTTCACTTTTTTCAACAGCATGGGCATCTTTTTTACATTTTTAGGTATTACTTTAGTCGAGTCATACCTCTTGTCTGCAGGGGGAAAAGCATTTAGCGTGCTTTGGTTAAAATCCAGCATGAATGAATGGAGATCTTGTTTGATTTCATTCCTAAGCAATTATCCTATTGGTACTGAAATTACGGCTTCTAATCACGGAGGAGAAAACAATTCAGACAGGATTACTACCTCCCTCCAGACAAGAACATTTCAACTGAAAGTCTATTAAATATCCGTCTGATCCTTACCATCCCCTGGCTGCTTATCTGTACTCATATTTTCCGCTGTCCAGCTTCATTTTCAACAAACTAAACCTCAGTACTAAAGCAAACCCACAGCAGTCGAAAAACACACCACGGAACTATTTGGGTTGCACCCAAACACGGTTCAGGTTCAGGTGAGCATTTCCTCTGCGTTATCTCCTTCAGTTTGATTGTCATTTCTCTACAAAGCGAGAATCATCCCAGCAGCCAGCATGGAGGATTACTCCCTGCTTCCTAAATGTGGAACTAATTCAGGAAGCAGAGAGACATGGTGGTTGGCTGGTGGCGGCGTCACACTTGTGAGAAAGCCCATCGGTCTTAGGTCTACCAACAGTAACCTAAATCAACTCCAACAATCTCAAACCCAAACTATTGCTGAATATTAAAAATATTTTGACTGAACAAAGTCTTCACCTGCATTAAACCGAGAAAGAAATTGCACACTTGCCTCCTCTGTCAGTAGTTGGTAGTCTTTTTCTCCCATTTTATCTGAAGGTAATGCATAAAACAGTCGACTGACTTAAGTTGTTGCATAAGTTTTAGCATAAGTAGTAGTGCTTGTAGTTTTGAGTTTTCAACATAGCAGTTAGTGTTGCCTTAACAGTCATGTCCCACCTTGTAACACAATACCAACACCTTGCCTGGTCTTTTTTTATCTCCTTCCACTTTTGCACCATGCAGACAGAGTCAACTTGTATTTGAATGGTTTTGTGTAAGTAAGACATGTCTAACTGATTACACAAGTATCCACATCCACATCACTGCACATCATCTTTTGTGGTGTTTCCCTACAGAGTTGTGCAGTCCCTCCCTGGCAACCTGCAATATAAACCAAAATGTATTTAGGGAGTGATTTGAATCATTCCGTGTCCGTGTTGACCAAGGATCCCTTGGTCAATAAAAAACACAACCCTTGCTGCCACTGAGATGTCAGGGATTCTCAGGCTCAGCAAGGGGGGCATACTACTGATTCCATGCATGCCTTATCTGCAGGACACCTCCTTTCCACATCACAGCCGCAACCACACAACAACTCTCCCTCTGCCGCTAATTTTATGTTGTGTTTGGTTTTTTCTTGCCCTCTAAGAGCTTGTCTAAATGGCTGACACTGATGAATGCATGTAAAGGATATGCTGCAGGTAGGATATGGTTACAAGCTAAGCTGGGAGGGAGGGAGGGATGAGGGGATAAGAGGGAGGAATAGAGGGAGGCATAGTTTATAGATGGGCCTGGGGGAGTGGTGGGGGTGTGTGGAGGGTCAGGATGTTTGTCTTCCAATGAGCCGTGACTCTGAGAGAAAGAGGAGGGGAGAGTGGGATGAGAGAGGAGAGGAGGGTGAGAAGAGATGAAGGGAGGGAGATTAGCGGAGAGTGCCACAGCATCTTTATCGACAAGGCAGGGGTAGAAAGGTATCAGTTTGTATGTATCGAGTATTATTCCTGATTATGTAACAATTCTGAATACTCTCTTTTTCAATCTTTATTCAATTGTGTGTCTTTGAATTGAAATGTTTCTTTGAGCATATTTTTTTTGTATAGTGTGTTGTAGTGATTGATAATAATCAATAGAGAGAGAGAGAGAGATACACAGACAGCTGGAGAGAAAGTGTATGCCTGTGTTGGAGTGCATGTGCCATTGCTCAGTGGGATTGTGAAGTTTGTTTATTTGTTTTTCTAGTTGGGTCATAAAATGTGAGCATATGCCTGTGTTTGTCTGTTTATGTGTTTGAGTCTGTGCTGTGCATGTTTCCCTTAGGGCACGTACAGGGCAAAGGGAGTGTTTCCATGTAGGTGTGTAAACAGAGCATGTAGTGTACATACACACACACCCATGGCCCCGCGCTAAGGTGTTTATAAGTCCTGAGAGTTGAGATTCCCTTTGCACCCAGAGGGCAATCTCATTCCAAACCAATTAAATGTATACCCACACACACACACACACACACACACACACAAACATACAAGCCCACACAAGAGCACACAGTAATGCCGACTTAAAAAGTCTCTGATCATGTAAACACATTCACCTAAACATGATAAGAATGTGACAAACTTCGTGTCATTTTGACTTTGAGGAAAATCCCTGAATTAATTTTCACAAATAAGACACAGTAAGGCTAAGATATTGTGTCACAGAAAGTGAAATCTTTCAGGTTTTCATGAAAACAATTGAAAGAAAATATAAAAAAAGACACAACTGAAATTGAAATATGAAAAAATATGAAATATGAAAGAAAAATAAATCTAAATCTATAATCATCAAATAAAGTACCATGTGACACACCAGTTTTTTCAAGAGTTAACCTGCCCAAGGATCAGAACTTATTTTTACAGTCCTGTCATGATATGCTTTGTTTTAGCACCTAACAGGTGCTTGCTGACTGTATCTAAGTCATGCTCTTCTTTGCTGAGAATGGTACAATGTATTAAAATGGTTATGTGCATCTGATGATCATCAACCATTCTTGTTTCTTCACCATTCTACATAATAAGATGACTCTGTATATGAAAAACCTTATATCGTAAATATAATTTAGCTTTTTCCCAGCTTCATTTGTTTAATTGTTCTAAAATCAGTTGAAAAACAAATCTCTGCAAGTTTTATTTTGTGCACTTTATTACATTAAGCTTAAGCTTATAACATTGTGTGTCTGTTCTGTTTGCATGTGTCATCACTATGGTGGTCATGCTAAATAAGTACATTGAGTGGTTTTGCCAAGCTGGCACCTGTTATCCACTAACTGCACTTGGTTCAGTGTATTTGTTTACACAGTTGCTGATGAAAACACTACTGGGATGTGTTGCTGCGTAACCACTCCAGACATATTTACTGCAGCGGGTATTCCTCCAAAAGTGTATACATTCTCTGTGTGTGTTCTCACGTACACACACCGACTTGTCTGCATAGCCGTAGGTGTTCAGGATCAAATTTATGGGCTAATATTTCTGTTCAGAGTCGTTATGACACAGCTGTAAATGAGGTGACAGATGATGAATAGATGCAAATAAAGATACAGGAAGAAGGGAGCTTGACAGAGAGAATGAGATCCAGAGAGAGGAAAAGCTCGACCCAAACCTGTCAGTCTCATCAACACTGCTCTGCTTTACACAGCAAGGACTGTTTTTCCGTTCTCATGCAACGCCTCTCTACACACCCATAACTCTCCGTTACTTAACTACCAGCACTAAAACATCTCTGATTAAATAGCTGGAAGACAACTCCTTAAACTGCAGACTGAGAGAGAGTATCCGTCTTTAAGGCCAGTCTCCTCTCAGATCGTTATCCAGCGGGGTCGGGCTTTGTGGGATTTGATGTGCGTTGCTAAACGTTTACTCATAAATACATGCTCCGTAATAACTGAACTTAAGTCAGTTGCTATGTGACTTATGCTATGTTGTCGTCACTCACATTGGCACAAAAGGATGTTGTGGGTGTTTCATTCATTTGCGGACAGATATCATCTTTCCCCGGTCCTCTCTGTCTCTTTGTGCATTCCTCTTCTCTTTCTCATCTTTCTGTTCTGTCTCCCGCTCTTTCTCTTTCTCTTTCTCTTTCTCTTTCTCTTCGCTTGTGTCTTTCATTAGACATCGTTCAGTTGTGGTTGTGTAATTCAGAATGATTCAGAAATTGTGAAGTAATGTAAACAGTATGAATGTAAGTGCAGGGAAACTACTTTTTATGACGTAAAAAATGTTCCAGAGCTGAAAGCTTCCAGCAGTCTAATATGGAGGTATTTCTAAAATAACATTACATCCAGTTTTTTGTGTGTAATCCACCTTTTCTCAGAGGAACCAGGTAATTTTCTTCACCATCTCTGGTGTCAAACAGTGGTCTTTCCTGGTGTAAATAATTCCAAGACCATGTTGCTCGAAAGCTGTTTTGAAGCCGGTGAAGGCAAAAGACCATAGAGACCATAAATTCTTCTCAGCGCAGAGCACAGATGGAGAAAATGTTTTTATGTCCCAGAACCAAACATACACAAAGCGACAGCAGCGGGGAATTGAGCCACTAGTCTCATCTTGTAAAAAATGATTATAGCCCCTAATAACTTTGATTTAACACCTTATAACAAACACATCAATCAACTAATTCACTCTCGGGCCACAGCTGCTTCCAGCCATTTGTTCCACCATTTGTTTTTGTTAAATGACAGATTGTTTCACTGCAAAATACTGTTCACCACTAGTCAGGCTTAAGATAAGTTATATGGTGGGCTTAGAGAGGTGCAAATGGCAAATGGAGAAGGCAGTAGAAAAGCAAAGCAATGATTCATGTGACAGAGCATACAAGAAGTTCTGTTTGGTTTAAGCTTCAGTGACTATAATCCCTCTGAGACTGAGCAAGCTGTTGTTAACCATGACTACTGCACTGCAGAAAGAACAGCATCAATTCTCTGTCAACTGTTAATCTAGTGTGTGTGTGTGTGTGTGTGTGTGTGTGTGTGTGTGTGTGTGTGTGTGTGTGTGTGTGTGTGTGTGTGTGTGTGTGTGTGTTTTCAGTGTGAGCATATGATTTAATATATTACATATGACATACAGTACAATATAATTTCATCATTGCATTGTATGCTATAGCAGGCGTACACACACACACACACCGTCTCTGTGTGTGCCACCTGTTGATAATTTGAAAATTCCAGTAAGTTCCACACAGAAATGACAATGAGTCATCTATTATGACGATTTGTGATATGCACCATATCCTGTGTGTGTGAGTGTGTGTGTGTGTGTGTGTGTGTGTGTGTGTGTGTTGCGAATGCAACCCCCCCTCCCAAGCTTTTGGTAGCTCACCACAGTTTGTTTTCAGTTCAATCAGTTTCTATTTCCCAAGATAATTTTGAAGCATGATTATAATACACATACATTAGTACTAAAAGTAAGGTAAGTGGTATTTCCTGGTGTGAACCATCGGAGCCAACTCATTTCAGTCACGATCAAGGATGGGAATATCTACTGCCAAACAAATCATCCAAGAACAACAAACCTGCCCGTATCACTCGCATCCAATCACAGTCCCTCAGCGCCCCCAGATCTGTGCTGCATTAGCCCTCCCCAGCAGCCAATCCCACGCCACATGTCTGTCTATGTCCAGAGAAATTTGCGCTTTGACCTGGATGAGAGTTCTTCTGAGTACACAGAGATCTGCTGATTGAAAAAAATGGTCTATGCCAGATTTCCTGAACACTTTTTGCAGTCAGGTTCCAATCAGAGTCAATTCAGCGTCATCCAGGATCTCAGGCTTATTCAAATACATAAGGACACGTGTCTTTTTGGGACTGTGCAGAAACCATTTTAGGCTCCAACCCAAAGGGTTAAGACACTGATATAAGCACATTCAAATGAATGAATGAAAAATGAATGACTGTGGACACTGAACCCTCAGCAATGATTGTAATAGCAATTTTTGTCATGTTGTCAGCAAAACGCCCTACAAAATGAAAACCTCTCTACCATTTGGACCTGACTGCAATGAGATTCTCTAGGGTGATTCTGCCATTCTTCCACTAATACATACTTTTATTGCATCTATATGTGGTTATGCAAAATGGTGGAAAGAATGACAACCATGACCATGACCATGTTCATATCATTATACCAGTGGTTTTAATTTCCTGACCACAACCATACTTTAGACATGCTTTAATTGCCAATAAGGGGGACATTTTGAAAAAAACTGTTGACAGTCAGAATGAATGTTTTGTCTCATATGTCAATTTTTTTTAAAAGCACTTTGCAGCATGCAACAAAACAACTGCCCTATCTCACAAACTCACGAGCATAATTAGCCTACTGTTGCTTTTATGTGGAGGCCATTATCGCTGGCTATAAACAGCCACTGTAGTCAGTCGCCCCTCTCTTTTGGTCAGATGCAGAATCAGTCATGTTTTACTAGCCTCATGTGCTTCGCATACGTCGAGCATGTGTTGCCGTCCAGCTCCACTCAAGTTCTCTGTGGGTATATATTGTTGGTATTTCACATCGACTCAGGGATCTCAGTCAGGAGGAATACCATCACCAATGCGGTCAATGATTATGATCTGAAACAAGATTACTTTCTGGGAAACATCACAAACAACAGAGTTTTACTTCACCATAATTGTTGTGGTTCGTATTGCTGATGTTGTGTAAACACACATTGCAAACATTGGTGATGATTTTCTATACTTTCATAACCATTGAACCATAATATGCTTGCCTTTGTGTTCAAAAAGATTTTCCAACTTACTAACATCAGAGGTTTTTGGAACTTTTTTTTGAGAATTGGATAATGTCACAACTTTTATTTGACTGAGGTGAAACAAGGTTGTTATTCTTGTTTCTCAAAAGTTACCGATGTTAAATATTTTCAGTACACAGTACAACAACACATATAGTATTATTGTTACATTAACATATAAGAATGTATCATATAATACTCATTGCTTTCTAATGCTTCATCATTACGTATGGCACTTTTTTCTTTTCTTTGTAAATTTGCTGGAAAACTTTGGTTACGGCTCCAGTGCTTATAAACCCTGTTTGAGTTGGTCCGTGAGATCAAACCAAACACAATGCCAAATTACAATCAGACCAGCTCTGCACTTACAGGCTTGGCTCAACAACATACAGAGACACTGTGCCCTACCATATGCTCATATTTTCACCTCCAAGTTGTTCTACTTTCTTTTTTTTTTAGTTTATCTGACTTTATTTTACTTTCTTCGCATCAGCTGGATTTGCCCTGTGGAGAGTTCACATGTACTGTCCCTGCTAAACACTCCAACTCTGGTCATTAGCAAGAGCTATGGCTTTAATTATAAAACACCAGCCCTTGAATCCTGCTGTTTTATGGGTCCTGGGTATTTTTATATGACTGGTTTTCAAATATGAAATGGATTTGCTTGTGTGCGAATAATCAAAACTTGTTAATTTTCAGTGCCTCCGGCCTCTGTTGGGAGACATCTCTTCTCCTTGCTTGGTGAACCCAACAATATGTGACTAAAATTAAACAGAATGAGAGCTGGCAGATAATTTATGTTATTTTCTTCATAAACAACACAACCTGCTTGTATTTAGGTTTCTGATTTACACAAAGATATTATGTAATATTTTACATAACGCCATAACGTAGAAACCATCTGGAAAATACTGCATGTTGTTTTTTTCACTAGCTCTGAGGCTATGTCAGTCGGTGCAGACTGAACTATCTCAACATTTCTGGGATGCATTGCCATGCAATTTTGCACAAGTCCCC
Organism: Anarrhichthys ocellatus; assembly: GCF_004355925.1. NCBI lineage: Eukaryota > Metazoa > Chordata > Actinopteri > Perciformes > Anarhichadidae > Anarrhichthys > Anarrhichthys ocellatus. Next base: position 1,253,040 of record NW_022280104.1, on the reverse strand, counting down.
AGTGGATGAATCCTACTGACTTTATGATTCCCTTGCACACCATGAGGCTGACATTTTTAGTTTTTGGATGAACAACTATTACATAGATTGCCAGTGGCTTGGTACACACACAGGGATGAATTGTAATAACTTTGGTGATTCCTTCATTTTTCGCCAAGCACCATCATCAACTCAAGATTGTGTCCAATACTTTGTTTTGTTACCAAATACCTGCAAAACTAATGACATTCTGCTTCAGCTTCAGATGCTAACTCACTAAAGATGTTGGACATGGTATACGTTATTCGTGTTAAACATCAGCATGTTAGCATTGTCATTGGGAGCATGTTAGCACGCTGACACTATTATTTAGCACTGCTGTTCACAGAGTTGCTAGCGTGTAGACTCTTAATCTTGTTCAGAAGAAGTCTGGTGGAAACTGTCTGGATAACTGTTCTTGGCTCAATATGGAAGTTAGTTTTTGTGGATCCAATTATATGGGCAATTTTGTCGTACGGTAAATTATACTTTCTTTGCAATAAGATCCTTGAATCGGCTCAAAACAATGTGGACAGAGGCAAAATCCCGAAGTTATCCCTCCAAAGTGTTCCGAGTGCCGCAGCATGATAATATGCGGTGCATTTGAGAGAGGAGCGGCATCACTCCAGCGTCTCAATGTTTGGAACATCGGAGCAGCTATTTGTTGACTGTTAAAACCACACTCTCACCAGTCTCAACAGTTCTTGAAATCAACAAGCTAACATTAGCCACTGGTAACTCCAGCAGAGCAGATTTGGCCAACGCTCAGATTTGCTGGAAGAGGGAAAGAGTCCTAATTTTTTTTCACTGGATGGAAAAATGTCTGCATTAATTTACTTTAAGTCCTCTTTCTCAGCGTGGTTCGCTGGGGTTGTTCTGCCTGGGTGAGAAACCAAGGGGTAAATTGTACTTTCACACATGTTTTAATTCAGGGTCTTTCCATTAGAGCTCCTTAGATTGAGAGGAAATTGTTCACTAGAAAAATAAAGCTCAGGCCATCTGCCTTCTTTCAACTTTCTATAGCGAGTAATGTTGAAGTTTCTCGAGGGCTGTTTCTGGACCATATGTTCAAAAAAAGTCAACAAAAATGATTTACAGTATTTGCATTTCAAACTAGATTTTCTTGAGAGATTCCGCTTTGCAAACTTTCCATAATGATAACAGTGTTCTGTATCTCTCACACATACCCATAATTCAGTACACCTACTCTCAAAGGCTCTCTTTCAAGGGGATGTCTGACACGGGTCCCCGCGGAGCTGAATGATCACAGGACAAAAGTCAAGGGCAGATGGGCCACCTGCCATAAAGAAAGAGCTGAAAGGGTTCTATCAAGGAGAAAGAAAATAGACTCCCCATGCAGATTAATAAAATAACCCCAAGGTTCCTCTATACACACCCTGATCTGCACTGCCGCCCGCTGCCCCACCAGAAATATACCACACACACACACACATATGGAATATCTGGGGCATGCCTCACCTGTTGCCTGGCAACAACTGATGGGGGGGGGGAGCTAGTGGTGCGCCGATGATTAAAATTTCCTGGGTAGCAGTGTTTGATCCCCAGTACGCTGCCATTGTCTCTCCACAGCTTCATAAGAGACCCAACGCTGGGGTTGCAAGAGGGAAGAGAATATATAAACTTTCTCACTCTTGTCAAGAGGTGGCTGGCTTTGCTCACTGACTTGTCCTCTACTTTTTGGAGGGTAAAGAAGCCCCCCCCCCCCTCCACGACTCAAGTGAACTCAGGACTTTCTTTACTTTTCCCCCCCTCCTGTCATACTAGTCCCTTTGACAATTCACTGGTCAGTCACATTTTTCCGAGAGAGGCTAAAAAGAGGAAATACATCAATTGAGGTCATACTAAGGGTCAGACACAGAAAGTGGTGTCCTTTCCTAACAGTCCTGGGCTCAGTTTATTTAAAGTGTTGCTGTCGAGGGGGAGAGGGAAGTGGAGACACCGCTTCGGAAGGAATGTGTAGTTAATGCCACGCTCATGGCCAAATTAGTCAGGCCTGCTGAGGGGATTCCTCCTGGGGTCACTGCCACATTAAAGCAAAAAAAAAGTACACTTGAGTACATCACGCCCATTTGAAGCAGATATCTCCACACTTACATGTGCACATACATATTCATAATTTATAAACAAACACATATACAGGGAATACTCTGTAAAAACAGTTCCCTTCTCTTTTGACCTTCTCTATGCAAACCTCTGAGCTGCTTTCCCTCTGTGTGTACAGCTGACAGCTCTTGCTGACAGTGATTATCTGTCCTTGACTACCTTCTCAATCCCTCTTACTATGAAATGATCCCCTCAAACACCCTGGTACACTCACAAAAATGCAGCCCCACAAACATGCACACACACATTTAAGATGAGTTTGCCTCACCTGCTTCCCCAAAACATGCACCTGTCTTATCCTTGCTTATATTTATCTAATCCTGCCAGGCTCTGTGCATAATAGAATTTCAAGAATCAATGATTATTTATTGGAACTTCCAGATCCTGTAATAATGTGTGTGTGTGTGTGTGTGTGTGTGTGTGTGTGTGTGTGTGTGTGT
>NW_022280104.1:1248755-1250448 GCF_004355925.1 Anarrhichthys ocellatus | reverse complement strand
TGTGTGTGTGTGTGTGTGTGTGTGTGTGTGTGTGTGTGTGTGTGTGTTTGTCTATTTTCATAACTTTGCACCGCCTCTGCTGCCCCTTGTCACTGTCTCTCTCTACTTGCTTCATGCTGAGAGAATGCACAGGATTGCCACCGGGCTATTTGCAGCGCTAATAGATGCAACGTCAGAAAAAAACCTGCATATAAGGCCACAGACTGCACTATGTTTTCACAGACCCCAGCGAGACACGCGCCATCAATTACTGTCCACACTGAGCCCGGCCTAATTCATTAACCGATGACAGGACAGCGGATCAACATTGTCACTGACATCTGGGAATTTTATGAGTCATAGGCTGGGGCATAAAGAGTTTGGACATCACAGGCATGAGCTTTGCAGTGTGGTGGTATGTTTGCTACTCTCATGCGTCTGAGGATTAAGAGCGTAAATGGATTTGTGCAATGTCATTTGAATATTAGAAAGTGGGCTTGTTAGCCTATCCTTGTAACCTCTGATTGTAGCTTATGCTAGGGGATTGTTAAGTGTCTGATACACTTTGAACTTCAGCCTCTCATAATAAAAGTTATGTTTGCATTAATTATTACTCACCAAAGAGCATTGTGTGTAACCTAACAAACATGTTGAACAAAGCAGGGACCCACTCGTATAAAAACTGTGCCACTGTGCTACAGTACCACCTACCCAACACCAATAGGGAGACAGACAAAGTGAAGCATTTAGCAGCTAAAGAGTCAGATAGTCCTCTGTACTTTCAGAAATTTTGAAAATGTAAAGAGTTAGTAGTTTAACTGCTTGGCCAAACTTTATGTCAAGATGATGCCGTGCACTCTTATGCCCCTCTCTTAGCTCAAGGCCTAATTAAGAGTAAGGCTAAAATAGGAATAAACGTGGTATTTAAAAAAGAAAAAAGTTGTAGTGTGCATCCATCCTTGGTCAGGAGGGTCTATGCACCTGCCCGACTTCATTTGCAGGCGTCGACTGATTCTCTCACTGGACGGTCACAGGGACTGACCAAGTGACCTTAACCTTGCGCACCCCAATGCCACATACATATACACACACACACCAACACACGCAAACACACACACACACACACACAAAACACACACACACACACACATATTCCTACCCCCAGGGGATGGTGGGGCTAGTTCAGACTGGGATACAAAGACAAGCATTATTCTTCGACATCCCTTGCGCCAAACTGCTGGGACGGAGGAGAGAGAGGAGGGAGATTTCATAATTTCATCATAATATTTTACCATTTTTCCAATCTTTTTGCAAAAACAATTCAATTGAACACACATGAGCTTATATGTGACACTAAATGTCTCTGTCTAATACAATCTGTGCTTTTGTTCAAATATAAAGATCTTTGAAAAATGACATGACATTTTAATTTTGCATAGTCACATGCCTAACTATAATGCATCACTTAATGTCCTGGGTAACGTTTGGATTCAGCAGTCTGCCTCAGTGAAGGTGAAATGGTTTAAAACAATGCATCCATCTCTGTTACGTCTCACTGTCCTGGTGCTGAGCTAGTACAGGGCAAACAAGGAAGTATTCCCATAAAGAAAGAGCCCACACTGTGTTTGCATTGCTTTCCTAAGCACAGTGACTGATGAAAGACCAGAAGCCACAGCGAGGAGAGGCACTGGACTTGTGCATACTGTCCTCCCCC
>NW_022280104.1:1240594-1248655 GCF_004355925.1 Anarrhichthys ocellatus | reverse complement strand
CCCCCCCCCCCCCCCCCTAAACATCAACACACCAGTTAGACAAATGAAGCTTCAACCCCCCTTTACACTGCTCTGCTCCAATCTCCAGAGGCCGCAATTCACTAAACCTGGATGTATACAACGTCTCTGCATCTCTGACCAATTATCAGGAAAACTCCCAAACTGAGAAGTGACAACTGAATGATGATGGGCAATGTATTATCAATGCACTAAATAGTCCTGAATGGGCCTTCCATGTGATTTATAAGATATGCATTCTAATTGTTTTGTGGATATTTTTTTATCTTAGTCAGCCTAACAATACAAACATTTGCAAGGAAAAGGTCAAGTGCAACAGTTTACCATAACTCACTGACACCAATGCTGGTCTGTTATGACAATGTGCCTCAAGCTTTTATGGAGCTAACTCCCTCTAGAGGTAATAAGATGAGATGCTGCTGCTTCTTTGGCTGGTGTCAACGGGGGGGTTTTCTCCCTCCACACCAAACATTCACTGTGGCTTGAATAAAAAGGTTTTTTTTTTTAAAGTCATTGCACAGGAATAGAAAGGGATTATCCCACACAGTATCCGATAAACTACTGGTACATGAATAGATTACTCTCTGGTACACTGGCTCATCTTTAGGTGCGTTTCTGCAGATCAATTTCAAATGTCATAATTGAAATTGAATATTGAAAATAAATATAATTCCAACTGCTCAATCCTTTGAAAGAACCATTTTCCTGGTGTAATATTAGAACAGTATCATACACGCACAGATGTATCCTTAAAAATCCATATAATTATAAATTCACTGTAAAGTCAGTAATATTTGTGCTAATCTTACATTGTGGATAAATCACAGTCTCAGTCAGGATAAGGAAACGACATTTGGTCACCTCTCTCTTTGGAGGGAAAAAGTCAAACTGACATCAAGTTACAACACCTGCTGTCATAACGGAGCTCTTCTTTTTCCTCATTCTGCACTAATGTAATCTGGCTGCTGGGATTGTGACCAGAATGTGTTGAGCCAAATAAAAAATATTTTTGAAGGACTTTAAAAAATAACATTTCTTCTGTTAACTTTCAAAAAAAACTTTTCAAACACATACCAATTTTAACTATATTGGCTATTTTTTCAGTTCAAAAAAGAAGCTGGGTAGCAGGTGAGTGCATTCTCTTCAATCATGTAATTTTTACATTCAGTTCATGTTAAAAGATGCACATTTAAAGCATCACTGGGAACACAACGTCAGACAGGAATCACGGAGAAGCAACAGTACACAACCCTCGTTGAAATAACTTAACCTCTCTCTCTCTCTCTCTCTCTCTCTCTCTCTCTGACGCGGGGGTGCTTGCCCTCTAAATAAACTTTGGAGCTCATAGGGGAGAGAGAGAGAGAGAGAGAGAGAGAGAGAGAGAGAGAGAGAGACAGCAGAGGGCTGAAGTCATCAGCCGGCCGGCAGAAAGGGGAGTGAATGGGTCCTGCACGCAAAGCAGAAAAGCGCTGAAACTGCGGAGATTTACTTTTGTTCAGTTGCCTGCCGCCGACAGCGAGGGAGAGGAGGTGTGTGTTTGACAGCCAACAGTAGAACAACGAAACTTCAACTTAGATATTTCTTTGTAATACCAGTGTTGGTCCTGTGATGGCTTTTACTTTTTGCGCTTTAGCTGATGCTGAGATGAAGCAGAGACCCTCACCGCGCCTGGCACGTTAGGGTGTCCGCACACGCACCGGGACGCGCGGCGCATCTCCACTGAGAGAGACGCGGAGAAGAGGAAGGTCAATTTGGAGTCCTGCACATGGAAATGTTATCTCAAACTTTTTGAGAATCATTTTAATCATAAATACTAATTCTAATTATCTTCTTGACCTACGCCAATGAGTGATTTTGCTTTCCTCCTGCGCACACCAGATGAGAATCGAGCTTTTTGGCGTGTTTTCTTTTTTTTTTCTCGAAGGGATGTTCTTCAACACAGCACGGATAGCGGATCCCTGACTCACTCTGGCTTTCTTGGCACATATGAAGATCCTATCCAGGATGTTACATGCTAAGCGGCCCAGGCATCATTGGGCCACAGTACACTACCATCACCACATATCACCACATAGCTGGGGGTCCTGCTGTGTCTAGGAATTGCCTATACCCTGCACAATCTGCCTCCGTCTGGGGGGAAGAAAACGGAATCTTGTTCCATTAGTGACTTGGTGAACATTGACATTGGCTTTACGAGTCTCATCTCTGGGCTACTATGCAATTACAACTGATTTCCTTTGTTTTGATCATCTTGCACTGCATGGATTACACTGGTTGTCAGCAGAACAGCAGCCCCAGGCACCGGCAACATAAACGTGAGTAGGTCAAAGTGCGGTTCCCAGTGTGCGCACACACTAAGCATATTCTTTTTAATTTTCTTACATATTTCTTCAGCATTTATTGGCCTGTTTTACTCACAGAGGCGTTAAGTCACAACGGTCTCCCGCCGACATTCTACATATTTTACCAACAAAAAACTGTAAATTCTATATTCAGTCTATTCTAGATATTTAAAATAATGTTATTTGGAAGGTTAAAAAATTTGACTTTTTTCTCTCTGTCTCTGTCTCTCTCTCTATTTTATCATTTAAGACAAAAAAAAAAAACACATTTTGGCAAATTTTAAGAGTGATTGCACTGATCTTCCAGATTATTAGGAATTATTAAAGCCACCCTACACTTCTCCATCATGGTTTAAGCACTTCAACGCACTAAATTGCTGCTATAAAACGGGGGAGCGATTCTTGATAAAATTCCAGCGCAAACTCCAGCGCTATTAGCTCTTTGGTTGTGTAGTCCAATCATGGTATACCTTCAGTAATGTCACTATTTTTAGTCCACTTTTACTATGTTTCCTCTGAGCCTTAGTTTGATGAATGAATTGTTCTGCCTGGCTGTCACCTGAAGCTTGCAGCAGCTGCTCTTTGCGCACAGTATCTGGTTCACTTCGCTCTCTAGCGGCCAGAGCAGCAGACTTCATGCACAGAGTGTGCTGCCCGGTTGTCCGGCCTGATCAATATTCAAGTGTATATTCACAGCTTTAGATAAGTAACCTCCATGTTCAGATCACATATTCACATTTATGAAAATTGAACTCAATATTGTAATTTGAAATCATGCCCCATCTTATCTGTATCTGAGTTCGTGCACATTTGACAGTAGGCTCCATGAAACCACCAGAGATGCTCCACACTGAAAACACTTAGTGAAGGTATTTCATTTCCCATATATCTCCCCAAGGTCCAACATTATGTCTCCTCTCTTGAGCTATGGCAAGCCAATTTCCATGACACCATGAAATAAGTATTAATAAAGTATATTTTTCTACTCTTCCTACGCTCACTTTATCATTGAGGGTCTCCAGATGTGCTCTGTGACTAAGCTGTTAGAGAAGAGCATTGAAAACTGGAATATTTGCTTGCCAGCGTGGCCGAAGACTGACTGTGATATACAACAATAGATCTCGAAGTGATGTTTTATCCCTGCCACCTGGGGCTGAAACGTCTCTCTACATATCTTTACATTTAATCATTGAGCTCAGATCTGTAGTCCGGACCAGGACAGGTTTTGCTGTCATTTCTTCCCTTGTGACCACCAAAGTGGAAATTTAAAAAAAGAGCAGGGACTTGCAGCATCCGGGGTTAACTGTGTGTTTATTATGTAGTTTCAAAGGGGTCCTGGGGTTACTTGCTCTTGGCAGCTCTGTTCAATGTAGTTTAGGTCAGACCTGAAGAACTGAGTGAGGATGGTTTTACTGCTCATCAGAGAGAAACAGCCAATATAGATCTTATTTAAACTGCAGCAAACAGACATATAAATGACACCAGACAGACGTTTTTACAATAAAGGACAAGGAACAATTCCTACTGTATTAATAGGTTGATTATTCTCAGATGTTTGTCCTGTGCTAATGTAGGATATATATAGATGTTGTAGTCAGCTTTATACCCTACACAGATTCTCCCTTTTAAATGTTTATTTCCCCCCCTAAACAATTTTAAAGAGCCTCTTAACACAGTGTAAGAGAGGGGGGCAGGAGGGTCTATTAAGAGTTCTCAAACACTTGGTTTCTTGAATCCTGAGACTGAAAAAAGTCTCAACAATGTGCTTTATATGAAATTACAATTTTTTTAATTAGTATATGTTTGTTTTTATTCAAAAATATATGCTGAAAATGTGTTTTAAGGGCTGAAAAAGATCAAACATTGTACGATACAGCATATGCACATATACTCAGCCATGATGCAATGCTGTTGTTGGACGGCAGCACCAAAGCATTAATTAATTTCTGTTCAAGCTGAAGGTTTAGTTCACGAGGAGACTCCTGCCTTTCCAGACTGACTCAGTACCCATTAATTGACATGTGCTAAGAATCCAAACTTCCTCCAAGGATGCAGATAGCTAACACTTGCAGAGATATCAGGGAGGATGGAAGGATTAGTTGGTGAAGGGTGAATGAGTTCACACTTCAGAAGGAAAGACGCGGGTAAAGACTGAGCTGGGAGTCAATGACCATTGAGTCAACTAGCCAAAATTACAATGCAGGGACTGAACCCGAGCTCCAAGCTTCCCGTCTGTGATGATGCATCCAAAAGTGAAGGCATGTCGGTGCCTGGGTGTTAACAGTGGAAACCACGTATACTGGATAGTTTATCAGGTCGGTTCGGGGCAGGATGAAGATGGGATGATTTAGATCTTGAACATAGAATTATAAAAATGTGTCACATGATGGAATCCTATAAAGTGTTAACCATCCAATACTTATGGCACATTCTTTCACGATATTTCTATTTTTTTGCACAGTTCTATTTTCTCCATGAACCATCTGTGTTTGCGTGTGTGCAGGCACGTGAATGTGTTTGTTCATATGTGACTTTGTTGGTGTGTTATGCAAGTCCAACTGAGGTTTTGTTGGTGCGAGTGTGAGGGCAAGGCCAAATTCCTGTGTGTTAAGACTTCTGTGAATCAGGGCATCTTGGCAGGAACACATCTGGGCAAATGGACAGCAGTTGTAAAGATTGTTGAGATATTTCAAACAAAGTATCCATGATCTATGGTAAACTGTCAGCCAAACCCTGAACTTAGAGGGCCAGCTTAATGCAGTGGCATGAGATGCCAAGGCTGGAGAGGAAAACCATTTCCTTGGACGCTTACAGGGATTGCATTCAATTTGCCTACCATGTGTGACTACTGCAACATTTTCCAATCAGTGCCTTTGAGAATGGAGAACCAATGTGCCCTGGGTGCACAAGTATGTAAAACATAGAACTTCTGTCATGTCTATTGACTACATATTGACTCTATGTCACAGGTGTCGCTCCTATAGTATATATATATATATATATATATATATTTAATTAAAGGCTGTAACAAGCCTGTCCCTAAAGCCCAGTACAACTTTCTGGATTTAACTCTACAATAGTATTTCTAACAGAGGAGAGATTTAAACTAATTTCCTCATAACAACTGTTATACTGTTACTTAAACATCGGGACCAGAAGCTAAAAACATCCTCTCTGAACTGCCCAACATCATGGAACCTGTCAAGTCACCATCCAACCACCCAAAACCTCTTTATTACTGTTTTTGTCAACTAAGTGCAATCACAACCTGAAAAGGATGATATACAACCGTTTCCCAGAAACTGACTGCAAGAAATCACCCTGAATTGAATTCTTCTTTAATACAATTAGTTCTTTAAGACTTTAAGCCCTTAGTGTTTATCCTTTTAAGATTTATTTTAACACAGAGGCTGTAAGTTGGAAGAAATTAAACAGGTCTGTGACAAATTGTCAACATACAATTAAAATGATTAAAACTTATATTCAGAGCTTTCATCCAGGGCAGACAATGTTTGGTGAATCATCCCACAAAAAAGTGAAGAGTGGGGGATGAAAACCCCACTGTAAAATATATCAACATGAAGTAAACACTACAGTACTTATGTACATAAACAGGGTTGTAGACAAAGTTTAATCAGCTGTCATTGGCACTGTGCTAATAAGGCAGTAGGTGATTATTCCTCTGATACTGGAAATAACCATTCATGATACAGATGACAATACTTGAACTAAACTTGACTGAAAGATTTCAATACGTAAAACAATAAACTTACATGTTTGCCAAATGTTAACAAAAAATAGATTTCTTTGTTTTTAAATTATCAAGTCATTGTTACTGATTTTTTTTATTTTGAATTTACTGAAACTGGTTATGGAACTCGATACACACGCTGATACCATAATGCAACAGTGTTGCTCCACAAACATTAAAGCTATCGCATCTCATTGATGTACTTATTGTGGTATTGTAGAGTCAAGCAAACATAGCATGCACAGTGGTGCCACAGGACAGTCTGACATCTGCACTGTTTTGAAATGTATAAACCCTCGTAACAGTCTGGGTTGTAGTTTGTACGTTATGTTATAAGCCTAATCCTGATTAGTGCATGGCAACCTAACAAAAAAGACAACTTTAACAACAACACAAAATGAGATTTTCCATTGTACTCTGCACAAATGACATTCATATCATATGGCAGACATCAATAGGAGGAACTTTATTTTTCAAGTACTTGCAGGTACATTGGAGGAAATTCTCTGTTCATTGGCTGTGTTAGGTAGCAAGATAAAAGTTTTAAAACCTGCAGGTATATGTGTTAAAGAGGCTGGTATGAATGGGATGAAAAGCTAGAGCAGTTTAATATAGTAGGGCTCAATAAGGTTCTGAATTTTACCACTTGGTGACTTATTGTCAAGGACTAAAAATGGGACTTGTTGGACTGCATTGGGTCCTTGGCTAAAAAAAAATAGTGGTGCATATTTAGCAAGCTATCCATTAAGATCAATTCAACTTTCATTGTTTAATATGCCCCAAATAGTAATTTTATATGATGTGAAATTCATACTTAACCTAACCCCCCCATCACTGCTCCTGTCAACAGAGATCTCTGGTGTGAGCTCAGGGTGCCAGCAGGGTGGCTGTCTGACCTGCTCTGACTACAATGGCTGCCTGTCCTGCAAGCCTCGCTTCTTCATGCATCTGGAGAGGATTGGGATGAAGCAGATCGGGGTGTGCATGACTTCCTGTCCTCCGGGCTTTTATGGCACGCGCTCCCCAGAGAGAAACACCTGCACAAGTAAGTAACAAACTGTCCTCCCTTCTTTACAAACAACAGTTTCATAACCTGCTTGTGAAAGATGGCATTATTTATACCATCTTTCAGTATGAACTCATATAACTTGATACCTGTTAAGTGCGTTTCCTTTTGGCGACTTTAAATGAAACCAAGTGTTGCTTTACTTAAAATCATAAATCCATCTGACTGCGGTGGCCTATATATTCCTGACTGTATTCCCAGTGAGGCATGCACACACAAATGCACACACACACACTGACACCCTGTATATTTAACACCAGGACACACATGATAACTTGTACAGTTTAAATAAACGCTGGCGGTGGGTCTGTGTTTCAGAGTGCAGGTCGGAGTGCGACTCCTGCTTCAACAAGAACTTCTGCACACGCTGCCGAGCAGGATTCTACCTTCACCTGGGCAAGTGCCAGGAGAACTGCCCTGAGGGGCTGGTCCGCAGCGACACACAGAGGGAGTGTGTTCCCAGTGAGTGTTTAGAGTTCACATTCATCAGGGACAGGGATACAATGTGGGGTTTGCCCCTTATTCTACTCTATTTACCTCATATTTATCCTACATTCATCATGCAGTTTACCGAACAATTCTGACTTTGGAATGAAGCGCACATAAAAACATGTTTCAGTGTTATATTTGGCCCCTCTATTCAGAGATGCATAACTGTGCTTTTGTCTTTACAGGGTGCCCTGCGGAGTGCGAGGCGTGTGTGAACAGTGAGACATGCGCGCGGTGCCGGCCAGGCCTGTACCAGCTCACCGGGAGGTGCCACCATGTCTGTCCAGAGGACTACGAGCCCAGTGACAAACTCATGGAGTGCACACTACAAGGTCAGTCCAGTGTGTGGTTGTGTCAGAAGAAAAGACTATCGTGATGGCAGGGGAAGGGGGGGG
>NW_022280104.1:1175810-1240584 GCF_004355925.1 Anarrhichthys ocellatus | reverse complement strand
TGTGTGTGTGTGTGTGTGTGTGTGTGTGCCTGTCCCTTAATGTTTATGTAAGACGATGGGCATGTACAGTATGTGTGTGTGTGAAGTGCAAAACCAGTGCAGTAAAGTAGTGTTTTCATGTTGTAGACAGAAACACAAATACACCATCTGACGCAAACAAAAATCACACATTTAGAAAAAGGAATGCAGAAGGATTTATGGAGGAGTGCATGCATACTGAACACACACCCACACTATCAAAGAGATAGGTGCTCCCTCTGCTCCCATCACGTAGCTCTGCAGCGATCACTCAAAGGCAGAGATCACAGTGTCACCAGAGATGTCCGCCAACAAGATTGAAGCAGCCAGACAGTCCTTTGGTTCTGGTACTTCATCTTTGTGAGTCCAACGGTCACCTAGGACTCCTCTCGATGCAAAGATATTACTGTGCCATGTTTGATTGATGTTGAGGACTTATTGGTCCTATTGTGGGATTGAAGAGCGCTGTACTGGGGCAAGGCAACTGCACAGTGGCAAGGTCGGCTTAACCTGTAGTGTGTCAATTCAATCATTGAAGATTATTTGAGAAAATCAAAACACACAAGTTAGATAAGACTAAACTGGTTTGTCTAAAGGGTCATTCAACTTCTTAAATACTACTTTATAATAATGCTCCTTGCACAGCATGACAACACCACATACAGTATTGTTCAAGTATGGTGCAACTGTAGGTATTTTGGTATGTGATGTGAAAAGAGAGGAGAAATATGTAAGTCCTTATGTTTATTACACAAAAAGAACAGCAAAGGTATCACCTTCATCATATGGTTCACCACTTTCACCCACAAAACTGACTGTACTACTCAGCTGAGTAATGTCCTGATATGTGACCATTCAGAATTAGTAAAAGTAGAAAAAGGCCTTTTAATCTGTTTTACATAAGCATCATTATTTGTGTTAAGCACAAAAGCAGGCTCTCGTGAACGGTGTTTAACATACATTTTGATTGGAAAACATAAGCAATGGGTGGGACAGCAAAAATAAATGCTGTCACAAACAATGTATTTCATTTTCAAATCAGGAAAATGCAGAAAAAAAAACCAGCCTTTGGTACAAAGTTATAAAAAAGGACCTCACGTTCACATTTTCGTGTTACTGTAATGAAAAATGTAAAGCCAGTCATGAATGTAAAGCAAAGTGTTTTAGTCACAGGCAAGGTACAGTCCAGGCATGTACTGTAGGACATATTCAAGAAGGCAGAAACTAACACGGCTTAATTCAGCACACAGAGTGATGCCACGGGGAACTCTCTGCTCCACTGCCTTTATCTCTATCCATGAATCCATGATGCTGCATATTGTGTATGAAACATGATAGTTTGTGCAAAAGGTACACAAAACATGTTGCGCACAAAATACAGTACGTATTTAATACATCATCCTGGATTTAATTTTGTCTGGAAGTATTTGGATCATTTGAATATGACCAAGTATGACTTTAAAGGTGTAAATGCAGTATATAGAACTAAGCAGTAGCAGAAGGTCTGTTGGCAGATCTGCAAGGCTACACTAGTCCAGGCTAGAATCCAGACCAGAGTAAAGGACATCCATTCCGATGGTTGGCATGAATGAATGACGCGTTTTCATTGTCCTCTGAGGCTACGCATGATGCCTGGTTCATCAGGCGGGTTCATCGGAGCACACTGCTGAATAAGTGAAGCTGCTTCAGATCCTTTCCTTGCATCCTTGGTCAGTTAGTCTCTGCTGGATGCCACATACATTCTAAAAGGTGAGTTGGTGAACTAAAGCACTTCTGAGTCTGTAGGAGTGGAGAAGCAGTCTGGGTGTGGTATGTACAATAGCAATGAAAAGGAACGTTCAGTGTTCTGAGGTTGTCGCTGAGGGCTTCTCGTTGGTTCAATCATACGGGGAGGTGGAGGTCAAATAATGACAGTCTCCATGTGAAAGGCGTGCGAGTAGGTAAAAGAGGAACTGTGTTTCTGGAGGGCGAAGGATGGAGGCACAACAGGGGTGGTAGAGGGAGAGGAGGAGGAGGAGGAAGTGGGGGAGCGGCTGACCCATCGGGAGGGGAGGCGTCGGTTGGTTGGACGGGCAGGCCTGGAGAAGTTCTTCTGAGCTGAGGAGGAGACGGGGGTCACGTCGTTCTCCTGTGGAGAAACAAATGAATTACCATTTAGGATTATCACACCGTTCCATCAACATTTAAACTCACACACTCAAGATACTTTACATTTTGTCACGTGTTCCATCTGAAGTCTTCTTGACCCTGGAGGAAACAACAGGCATATTTCAAACAGGAACACGCTCATGTGGAAAGGTCAAACAAGTAGATCCTATTCTTTTAAGTCGAGAGAAAAGCATCTGAAGTGGAATACCGTACTCGGTACAGCATTGCATTTTGGACAGTACTCCTCGGTTAAGGTTAAACTAAAGCGGTGCCTCTAATTAAATTATTTTCATGAAGTCAAATGGGCTTGATAATCTCTCCCCCGATTTCTTTACCATTTGCATGACTTTAAAGCAGCGTGATCACTTCAGCTCTGCCAAGGGCATTTAGTCAGCTGGCTTCTTGCAGATACTTCTATAATTACTACACAAAGGCCAGAAAAACACTTCCACTACGAGGCCCCATGGAAGGACTGGAAGATGAAAGACAAGTATGTTGTTGAGGGTGATAAATCTCCTGTGGCAAGTACTTTATATGCCACACCGCCAGTTCCTTTTGTCACGAGCCTTTAAGCAATAGAATGGCCCAGATGCCCAGATTATAATGGAGGCTTTGGCCTGCTTCTGTCTCTTAGCACACACCAGAAATAAACAACATTCCCACCGGAGCCGTCCCCAGTCAAGGGCAATCGCTTAGTGTTTCAGAATGGAATGAGACAGAACGAAATGTGCGAGTTCACCCAGGTCTACTGGTGTAATTGGCCATGACCTAAAAAAATGCATTCAACTCTTTTCATTCCAAATGTTAACATCTGTACGGTGAATAGCACACCTGCTGAGCAGCAAGGCGGGTGCTTACATGTGAAAGTGTGTATACAGACTGTATTTTTCAGACTCTACCCACCTGCACTGTTAGATGTACCTCTTTCACACCCATGGCACTGTGGCTGCTGAACTGTGCATGTGTGGTGTGCTTCTGTGAGGAGCTTGAAGTCTGTGTGTGTCTCAGAGTGGGAGGTAAGGGCAGAGGGTCAATGTCCAGCATGTCCAGTTCGGTCACGTTCTCCTCCTGCCTGACACTGGCGTTGGGACTAGAATCCATCTCGTTGGGTTGGTTCTGGTTCTGGTGAGCCCGGGCTGCACTCTCATAATTCTTCAGAATCCTCTCCACTGCCCCGTAGTTGGATCTGGATCCCTCTGGCCGTGGGTACGCAGCCAGAGTGAGGGCCTTCCAGGGATGGTCGTTCATCATTCGAGGCCCGGGTCTGGAGGAGTCAGGCTGGGAAGGAAAAGCCGACGCATGCCGTAGCTGTGCCTGCTGCCCTGGCTGTGTCATCTGTCTTTGTTTGTTCTCAGCAGACGGCTGCTGGAGTGAGACACCAACTGACTTCGCTCCGTGGGGATTCTCATTCTCGGAGCTGGAACCATCCACACTCTGACCTGGCTGGGTATTTGCAGGCAAGACAGGCTCAGAAAACAGAGCCTCTGTGGCCGCTCTGTGTTGTGCTTTCCTGGAAGGACTGCATGCTGTTTGAACTTTGTGCTTGACCTCCCAATGGTGCGTTGTCTCCACACTGTTTCCAAGCCTTGGCTGCTCAGATGAAAGGTCAGAAAGGATTCCTTGCTTCATTCTTACCCCTTGGCCTTCAGCACCACATCTCATTCGCCTTGATTGGACCTCGGGGTTCTGAATTGTGGAATTTGAGGTGGAAAGAGACAACGCGATTTCAGGATGCACACCCATGACGCTAGTGGTGACATCAGTACAAAGTGGCTGAAATGTTGTCTCCCCGGGAGGTAATATCTCATCTGATGCACAAGTTGGAGAACCCACAGAGCAGGCATCTGTTACTGTAAAACTGTCTCGTCCTTCTACGCCTCTACGGCCCATCTCAGCCTGAAACAAGGTTCTGTTGAACTCAGCTGTTTTTTGTTCCAGCATTATGTTTCTCTTGGAGCCGTGGAGGTTGGGGCCAGCAGGTGGTATTTCAAGAGAGGACAAGAGCAAATCTAAAGGTAATTCTTTGACAATCTGAGGTATTTGTAGCTCAGGGCTTTTTAGGCTCCCAACACCAGGGCAGTAATCTGAGCGCAAGTTCTTGCCAGCAGTCAATATGTTGACTTCAGAGAAGCTTTTCTGGACAGTCCCGTAAGTCGACAGCTTACTGCTTGTGAACTTGCTTGCGTCACAGGACCAGCGATTGTGGCAGCAGCCCTTATTAATACATTCAGATTTAGCAGGTACGGGGCTTGATGCTACAACACCGTCTATCAAAACTTTTCCTTCATTTTCCTGTAGCATAGCCTCAAACTTCCTGACAATAGATGGGCTGCTACATTTTTTGTCAACTAGAACACAGGGACTATGGCACTTCCTCACTGTCATCGTGGGGGATTCTGGGATGTAAAGTTCTGTGTCAGGAAAAGTGGGAGAGCTCAGATTCCAGGAGGAGGTGCGGGGAGGGACGGCTGGACATTGTGACACAATCTCTGAGAGTAATCCAGGGCTTGTCTTTGCTACTCCGTGGCTTTCTGGATCAGCAGTGTTTGCTATCCAGGATTTGCTTGGCCCTCTGTCTGCCCTCCAGGTGCTTTCTGGTGACAAGGTGATCCAGTTTTCCCTCTCCAAGGCCCGGAGGTCATCGCAAATCTGGCTGAGTTCGCAGGGAGCTTCATCGACCTCCAGCCGGGTTTTATCGCGGCCGAACAACATCTTGCTCTCCTCAGGAAGGCACAGGGATTCAGATCGATTCCTGAAGAGAATGAAACAGTGAAATGCATTTACCCTTATTGTATCAAGACATAACAGGTACAGTGATTATCATAGTTCCATGTTCACGCCAGGAAGTTAACATAGTAGAGGGGATTTATTTACCTCTTATCCCCACTCTTCCTTCTGATCTCGTCCTGGTAGCTGCAAAGCTCCTCGCTTACACGGGCGATCTCCTTCAGAGCCTGAGACACAAAGATGGGGAGACAGAGATACAATGAGACATGCTGGATACTATGTATTGTTGAAAAACTAAAACTAAAAAAAACTAAAACTTAAACCTGAGGATGTGGTAGATAAGGAGGATCATCTATTCAAAGAAACAAAGGAATGACAGAGAGGAGAATACAGGAACACCGATGATCAAACAAGTTTGTGTCAGCAGAGCAAAAAGCAAAGACAAGGAATGACGACAACACCGATGTGTCTAAACTGTGTATAAATATAGTGTTTCCTTTGAATCACTCACAGCATTGAGAGCAGTGGTGTTCCTCTTCTTGTCGCTGCCGTAGCTCAGCTCTGCCCAGAGAGGCTTTTCTTCAGGATGAACATGGATATTGTTTTCATTACTGTTTGAGACATTTTTCTGTGGCACTCCACATCCAGGCGCTCCATGAAACATAGCCTCCAGCTCTATTGTATCCGCAGCTTGCTTGCCATCGGTGGCTGAGTCTTGCTGCCAAGTGCCTCTAGAACTTAACTCATCCACCAGCTCAGGTTGTGAATGAGTGAACTGACCCCCAATATCATATCCAAAGAGGCTGTCTGCTTGGAAGCAGCTGGAGTGGTGACCATCTCTGCCAACACAATCCCTGCCACTGAGGTCTCTGTTGTGACCAAAACCAGGTAAAGGTGGATGTCTGCTTGGTTCTGACTGACTGCTGCTGCTGAGCGGCTCGTTGTCACTGAGCAGACTGGAGCCGGAGGTGGTTGAGCGAATGCTGAGCCTGTGCACATCATCGTTGTCGTCCTGCCTCCCACTGCCCTGCACTTCTCGCTTGGTTCTCACGTCACAGTACAGCTAGAAATAGGAAGAACAACTGAGGTCATCATTTTTTTTCATCAACTATACTGGATTAGTCCTATGTGGAATGGAACATTGTACTTTTGTAATTTAAAGTGTATTCTTTTAAGATGAATTTCAACATTTGATTTTGCAAATATTGAGCATAAACAATATAACACTAAACAAATCAACAATTATGTCAATCAGAAACACGTTTTATCTAACGATACTATTCTTTTATATTATCTATTAGATCAAAAATGTACACCTAAGTCAGTGTATGGCATATATATTGACTCTACTCTCAGTGAATGCCTATGACAACATAGAGGATGGCATATGATTATACTAACAGTACAATACTGCATCTGCACACAGTCCCTCACAAACTAATTCGGGGTGATGTGAAGTCGAGACAGCATAGCAGCGAATCTTGTGACATTTTTAGACCGCAGAGGATTAAAAAAAAACATTCAAAGAATTCTTTCAAATTAAATTGGATAACCTCTGGTCTCCTCCAGTGGAATCCCAAAATAGTAACTATTGCATGTTGACTGGGCTCCCTTCCCATCACGTTATGTCTAGATGGGACTACTGCCTTTTAGCCCGCTTTATTCCTCTGCTGCTTTGCTCTCTCATTTTCTGGTCTCGGACGGGCAAATGAGAGAGCCACATGTTCTTTTCTTAGCAAGCTGTTCCCGTGCTTTAGGACTCTCTCCAGCTACTTTTGTGTGGCTTCCCTCATTCAAAACACTAAGCTGCTCCTCTGGGCATGTCAGATTTGGACTCTGGCTTTGTCACCTACACTATCTCATTCTTTACCTTTGTCCCTCTCTCTGGTCCATTCATTTGCTCTAATTCCCTCTTTGACCAGTCTTATCAAGTTATACTTTCTTGCTTAATTATTCTCATCCAACTCCACCATTCAACTTTTATATTAGGGCAGCAACTAAGGCCAGCAATTTGAAGACTTCTCCTGGAGCTTCAGGAACTTGTTTTGTCAAGACATCCAAGAGATATTTACTGTCATGTAAGACAGGAAGGTTTATTATCATGTTGCTTCTCGGTTTACATCACTCCAGGTCATGGCTTGCTAAATCACTGCCTCTGTCTAATTACACAGAGATATCAGAGAAATAGCAGAACCCTCGCACTCCTCCTTCCACTCCTTCCTTGCCTCAAACCCTGCAGCTGCACTGATCGGGGATATTGTTTTGACAGTGTTGATGGTGAACAGGATGTGTAGGAGGGAAGCGTTACGCACTGTAGGCCGCTCATTGCATAGGAAGCCACATCTCATGCACAAGTCTCATAAGTTGGGAATTGGCATCACATACTTCTCAGAGTTTTCCTTTATCCAGTCATTCATGACTTACTTTTACCTAAATCCAACTGTAACTCAAAATCAAATAAATTAAACCAAGACAAAACGCAGAAATATTATCATTCAAACACACTCGGAGCACCTTACCACTTCTATTTTCCTCTGCATATCCTTCAGCTGGCAATCCCATTCCCTCCTCTCCACGTCAAACCTCTCCAGCAGCTCTGCTTTCTCTCTTAACCAGTCACTCTCATTGTGCTCCAGGCGGCAGCGCAGGTCCATGGCCGTCGAATGCGTGTCCGCCAGGAGCCTCCGCTGCTCTTCCCTCTCTCGGCGGAGTGTGGATGTCTCGCCGTGCTGTCTTCGTGACGCCACAGAGCCGGGACCTGCTGCTGACTGGACCCCACCGCTGATAAACCCAGCACCCTCTCTATCCTCCAACTGAAGAGAAGGAAACAGACAGGGAGTGCAGAGGGCACAGAGGAGGAGAGAGAAAAGCAGCAGGGAGATAGATGGAAGGGGAAAGAGTGGGAGAGACGGTGGAGAAAAAAAGTCAGTGGCGATAAGCCAGATGAAGAGACAAGCAAGGCATGAGTGAAAGGATTTGTTAAAAGCGGAATGAAGAGAATGCAGGAGTGGCAGGAAGAGAAGGCGGAGGATGTGGGGGGATAATGCACCATGGGGACGAGTGTGAGTGGGTTCAGAGGATGGAAGAGGGAGAAAAGAGAGGATTGAAAGATGAAAATATCCTGTAAGAACTCACATAGAGGGCTCCTGGGTTCAGGGTTCAAGTCTCTTTTCTATGGTGCTTCCCTTACACAGGATGCAGTGCAGGATATGGCAGATTCATGCACATCAAAATACTCCAAAGGATGCATGTGGCCTCAGTCAAATTATATTCATACAAAGAGGATCTCTCAACACAAATTAAACAGAACTCCTGATTCCTTTCAACAAATTAGAAAAATGCCAATTTTATTAGGTTTAATTGGACAATTTTATTTCAATGAGAATACCCTGGGCATTTCCCTTGAGAATGTCACTGTGTTGCAGCCAAAACCTTAAGTCAAAGGATGTTCTCTTTTTTTAAAAGGCTTAAAAACGGACTGAATTTCATAACATCAAAGATTGAAGTCTTGGTGGTCTGATTTGTACCTCTAGATGAGATAATGGTGTTAGGAAAACTAATCCGAAATGTCCTCTACCAATGAGATAATACAAGGAAATGATCTGATTGAGAGGCTTTCCTCTTTTAAAGTATTTAATAATACGGGTGTGTTTCAGTACATAGATCTGTGCTTCCTGCGGTGAATATGTGCATTTTTGTTACTCGTAAAAAAATGTTGGCTTTGGAACTGGAAAGAGCCCAAGACAATGCCTGTACATGAGCATACATGTGCATGTCAATGTAGTGTGTGTGTGTTAGAAAGAGGGAGAGAATGCATACGAGCATTCCCGAGTGTGTTATTTAAGTGTTCAGTCACAGACAGCCACCAAAGCCTTCATACAAGCCTGGGTCATGGTGCTATTTCTGCCTGTGGCCTGGGGTCATGAAATTATGGAGTAAAAAAACATGTCAACCCCTTTTCTGTCTGCCTGTGGCTCTTTTCTCCACAATTACAGACGGATGCTGATGGGTGCTGTCCACAGTCCATTCAAACATCCAAATGTAAACAAATAGTGAAAGTGCATAAATAAGAGGGTTGGAGTCAGAGCTGAAACAGTCTTCTTAAAAAGAAACCTCTGGAGGCCCTTTGCATGCAAACAGGGACATAGTTCAACATCATTAGACCCAGCTCAGGGAAAAAACACACCCATGCAAGCACACGTCTTTCTCAAGGAGCCAACTCCTGATACTCTTGGGCACCCTGTCTGTCGCTGTATGGAAAAGGGGATATAAAGGTAACCGTGTCACCACGGTGACCCACTATAAATAGCGGACACACAGCCTTGTACAATGTCACATTCCGAGGGGAGGTGGGGGGACGAGGTAAAAGGAGGAGGGGGGAGTTGGCC
This sequence comes from Anarrhichthys ocellatus, assembly GCF_004355925.1. Classification (NCBI taxonomy): domain Eukaryota; kingdom Metazoa; phylum Chordata; class Actinopteri; order Perciformes; family Anarhichadidae; genus Anarrhichthys; species Anarrhichthys ocellatus. The sequence continues at coordinate 1,231,303 of NW_022280104.1, read as the reverse complement.
GCTAAGGCAGAATGAGATGTCTCCTATAGCTGCCAGCGGCATTCATAAATCAGTGGCGTGCGGAGAAATATGCAGGGAAATATCAGGCCTAAGACCACTGCCTTGGATGCGTACTTCGTATTTGGTGGTAGGAGTGCCCAAAAAAAGATTTGGAAACAACAAACAACAGTTACATTCACAGCCAGAGCCCGCTGTGGAGAAAGGTGTGTAATTAAAATCTCAAGAATAGAACAAGAATGCAACTGCTCATAAGCTACAACTGTGTTGATGCTTAATTATTTGCAGTTAGAACTCTGGTATAGCAAATAAATGAGAGTATCAACTAAGCCAAATTCAAAATGATATCATGATTTGACTGAACTGTTTGTAGCTACAGAGCTTCAGTTTCTTGACCAATCAGATGACCAACAAAAGGGACCAAAACTAGCTGCTAACCACAGCTAACAATATGGAAAAATATGGAAAATGTGGACATTTTATGCATAAAACTTCAATTATGAAGCAATTATGTAGCACTTAAGTCCATGGAGTTAAGCAGACTCTCACAGATAAGGACATCTTCATCGTGACAACATGCAAATGCCATTTCACTTACGGCATTACTTAAAGTGACCTCAAAATTCAAACTTACTGGACCCAGGTCCCTAAGTAACCACCACTCGTTCCATACACTAACTTTAGGTTTCCATAATACACTTGGCTGCTTGGATAATCCTCCATAGTATTCCTCTGACACTCCTTCTACAGTCACTTTTCAAATCTGTTTCAAATTGTTATTGGTGTGATCAGTATCAGCATTCAAACCATTACCTGCTACATCCTCAACACCCTCCGTCTGAGCCAAAAATGGGATCTTCCCTGCACTGACACAGTGAAGCCAATGTGAGGAAAACGACAGGAGTTTGTCACTCATGCTGAAATTGTTCACATTTACTTCAAAGGGACATTAAGTCACACCCATTTTGCTCTACTGACCTCTACTGATGCTCCTTGCATTGATTTCCATTCATTCTAGCCTATTTCTGAGTCGCCCACATGATATTTGCTCAGCAATTTATAAAACAAAAGTGAAACGATTATCAGCTACACATTTTTGTGTTCTGTCTAAATATAGCAAGTGAATTACATGGATTACAGAAAATATGATGTCAACAACCTCGTCTATCAGCTGCATAACATCTAAACCTGCTGTCTTGAACTAAAAGCAGACCAAACTTTGTTTATAGACCTGTTACAAGTTCACTCTATACGTCCCCATTAGGGATACAAGCTAGTTAAAGGTCTGTGAAGTCTGTAAATTAGTCATTTGATTTGTAAGCTGTGAATGATTTCAGAAAACTTGTCTTGATGCATCTTGAACCTGATGAGCAAGATTAGCACTTGGTAAACACGTACCAAAATTATAAACTGTGGCAGGATGTGGCATCAAGACAAAACAACTTTTACAATGGAGCTAACCCTGCCCAGCATGGCTTCACTCCAACACACATTTCCCCTTGGTCTGTTTGTGCAATGAGTATAGAAATGTCTGCATGTGTGTGTGTGTGCGCATGATCCATTCAAAATGTTTGTACACTTTGGATGTTCACACACACACACACACACACACACACACACACACACACACACATACAGTAAAACACACAAGATACTTCCATGTGTACTTTGCCAATATATAGAAGAAACAAAACATCAATGCATCTTCAGAGTGTCAAAGCTCTCAGAAGCAGCAACTCAACTGCCTCAAATAAAGATTTCTTACATGCACATCAGCATCTTAATATATAACATCAATGTGTGTGTGTGTGTGTGTGTGGCATCATGGCATAACCTCCTGCAATAGATTAGGCTGCTTTCTCCCACAGCCACAATGGGCTTTACAAAAGCAAAACAGAACAGTAAAAGTCTGTTTTTATAAGGCTCTCTGTCAACCACACCGTGAGAAGGCACCGAGCCAGCAGGACAAAGAGAAGAGCTGAACAGTAACCTTGTGCCATCTACTCACACAGAGAGAATGACATTATGGTGGTTAAACCATCAGTGCTGGGAAAACCATTTTACTATATTGCATTCCTGTGTCATCGTGTCAGCAGTGGTCTTGTCCAACTTATCTAAAGTATCGTTGCGCCACCTCGTTAGTTTCCAGCACCAGGTTTCTGTGCTTCATGGCTTCACTCAGAGGATCGTTAGATTTTTCTTTTAGCTTCTGAGGACGAAGGACTTGCGCTGTGTAACGGGTGAATGCGTCGCCAATCAGTTTTAAGTCTTTGATGGGAATCATATGGGGTTGAACGATCACAGAAAACTAGACATGTGACGAGTACCGAGACACACAAGTCAGCAGACAGAGAAATCTAAGTCTGAACAAACTTCCCAGGATCAAAAGCAACCAACTAAATCTATCTTCTGATATAACCAGAAAATAAGCTAAATCCTCAAAGCCACTTTGCTTTGAAGAATAGCCATGCATGGTCCTTCGAGTGCTCCTGACACAGCATGGCACTGGTATGCAAACTTAACTCGAAGTTATTTTCTGGTCATTTAAAGAAACACTTAACAGTAGCTGTCCAAGGCAACAAAAGGTTATATTATCTACTTAGAGTTAGCTGTTAAAAAGCCAAGTTGGGTGTCTGTGTCTGGCTGAGCGAGGATAACGTCCGTCTCCTCACTGCAAATCTTTTGTCTGAACTGAGGCTTAAGTTGGATGGATGCCAGGGGACCTATCACCCTGCCATGTGATGTGGGGTGCCACAGGGTCGTATCCTGGGGCCTAATTTATTTTAATTATAAAGGACTTAAAAGCAGCCAGGTTTGTCTTCATTATACTTTTTAATGCCAAACGACTTATTTTCAAGAAACATATGAGCGCATCTCTGGTCAACACAATATTTAAAGTCGTGCTCTTGTGCGATTCTTTGTGGAGAAACTCAGTTTTACAAATCTGACGATTGAGTCAACTAATCACCAATGTGGGTTGCAAATGTGGCAATCCCAATTTACACCAACCTGGAGGCCAGACGAGTAGCGAATAGCTCGTCACACGCAGACATATGACAATACACAAATATACTAACACAAGAAACAATGTAGATAAGAATTTAAATAAAGCATTCTTTGCGTGCAGTAATGCATACATCGCTCTAACACACACAAACAGTCTGCAATGACTAAGTATTTGTGTGCAGATGCTTTTGAATACAGTCTTAAACCCCCAAAATAACACTCACAAATCACAGTCATCATCATCCCCGAGTTACCTGCTCAATCCTGCATTTGAGCTCGGCCTTCCCCAGCTCCCAGGCACATCTGTCTCTGGTGTACTGCAGCTGGAGCTCGCTCCTCTTCTCCTCCTCTCTCTTCACCTCCACCTGCACTTCCTCCAAAACTGTCTTCAGTTCCAGCAGAATCCTCCGGTTCTCCCCTCCCTGCATGGAAACAGTTTGCAGCAATCTTGTCAACCAAAGGAACAAGCATATTTGAAACTTACAGTAGGAACTGAGGAAATGAGAAGGAAATAAAAACGTTATACTAAACTGATGCTTACACTGGTGTATCACAATTTAAATTTGAAGCCCTGAAGAATATTCTGGGAATATAAGATATGAAACCACAAAACACAACAAATTCACCGACTTCAAATTAGGCATCATTGACAAACTGCAACTTATTGCCATTCAATACTGCAGAAAAAAGAATGCATGTGTACCACACACGCACTAGGCACACACAGAAGTATATTTAGCTTTCAAAAGGTGTAAATATATCCAATCACTTGTATGTCAGCTACTTCTCTCAACAATGACTCCTTCTCGCGCATCCATTCCTCCTTATCCTTAACGTGTCGCTTTTTCAAATCCTCAAATTTCTTTTTCAGCCGCGTGTGTTGTGTTTGCTGCTGCTGGGGTTCGGGCCCCGGCCATATTTGTCCCCTGCGGATCTCAAGCTGTGTCCCTGCTCCACCTTCTCCTCCACCCGGCGGAGCGCCGAACTGAGACTCGTAGATGTGACTGAAGACGGTGGGCGGAGAGGAGATCCTCCTCGACGGGCTGCGACTCTTCCCCCTGCCTCTATCCGCCCTCTCCATCCCGGAGCACGGCACAAACTCCCATCCCTGAGACGGGACGTAGCCCCCACCAGCTCCGCCCCCACCAGCGTGCAGCCCCGAGCCGTTCATTAACGCGCTCCACATTTCTCCAGCGCGTTCAAATTAAACATTTAAAAAACAACTTTAAAAACACAAAGTATCCATTTCGGCCGTGTAAAGCACCAGGTGAAATAATGTCTGATAAAGTTCAGCAGACAATGCCATCTCCCAACTTTTTTTCAGTTGGTGTGACCGGTCGCGTGCGTAAAAGCGCCAATTATCCAAACCCGGCCAAATCCCCCGTATGCCGCACAGCAGCGCTCCGGGCAGCAGTCACTGTGCTCATACAGGCGACGGGACTGGACGCTTTGGTCCTGTCCATCACAGAGACAAGGTCAAGCCGTTATTAGTTTGTCCCCACGGCGCCCTGTTATTTTGTTGTAATCTTTTATCTCACAGACTTCCTCGCTGCTGCACCGCTGCGCTGTTTTCCCGTTTACATTTTCAAATCTCGTCTCTTTGCCCCCTCTCGGAGCTGCGGGCGACAGTCCAGCGCTGGCAAAAGACAGACAACCAATAGCCCCTCCGACGCGCGTGGCAGACGTTCCCAAAAATATCACGGGGCGCACTGATGTAAGAGCGGCGGAGTATTTTTACCCGCTGTAGCCAGGAGTTTATTTTCCGAGAGAGCCAGCGAGCTGGAAGCAGCAGCAGAGGAGCGTCCATTAGTCAACACCGGATCGCTCCAATTGCGTCGCAGGATACCACCTTGCGCTGTTTCCATGGCAACAAAACCATTTGCCTCGTGATAGACTTGTTGATAAGTAAACCAAAAACAGCATCGTGCTACGCTAACCGCAACAAACCACTTAAAGTAGGACCTGAGGGCCTGTGTTACACGTCACTTGCTCATGCAAAACAGGCGGTTTTGTGCCTTACCTTTACCGTACAAAAAGAGTTGGCCCACCTTTCCTCTTTCCTCATCCGTTGCAGGAGTACTCGCACCCTTCTGCCATGTCTCGTCTGCTAATTTAGCATGAGGGGATGACTACACGAGGAAAGAGGGGTGGGATTATATTCATCTTGATAGAAGAGATAACACAAGAGGGCTTTCTAACCACTATGGGCCCACAGTCGCCTGTCTGTATTCGTTGCACTTTAGTTACTCGCGACACAGTAACGCTTTAATATCAAGGCGCGAGTCAGTTTTTCTACATAAAACTGCCGCTCGAGCGCCAAAACAAACTTAAAACGATCTTCCAGCTGAAGCCATGCGAAGCACGTGCCATTTGGATGAAGATACCCTTACCTCTTCCTTAAGGCCTAATGTTGCAATGAATGTCCTTAAAAAACAGCCACGAGAGCCAACATTTCCGCCAACGAGGTAGTCTGGTCTGGAATGCAGTGGCTGAGTTAAAAACAACCGGAGAGCGACAGCCTTTAGCTCAAATGATGCTTTCATTAACGGGAATAAGAATCCTCCTCCTCTCTCTCGCTCTCTCCCTCTCTCGTTTCCCCTACGTCTCTCTCCCCCTCTCTCTCCACAGCTGGCCCTAATACGTGACGTAAAACATCCCACCGCTGGGATGAAAGAAGTGAACCGGTTCCGCCCCCGTCCTGGTGGTCAGGTCCTTTGGTTTATTCAGATCATTTCTGGCTTGCTTTTTCAGACCAACCCCAAGGGCATTTTTACACAATTCATATTCCCTATGGACGTTTGGGTGATTTTAGTGACGTGTTATCATGACTCAGACAGTTTAGAAGGTCTTGAAAGAGACATAAACCTGATGTTTGTTTCAATAGATGGTGTGTAATGTTTGTCAGTGTTATTATTGTGAGAGTGCACTTGAGTGAGTGAGTGTGTGTGTGTGTGTGTGTGTGTGTGTGTGTGTGTGTGTGTGTGTGTCGTGTGTGTGCATTGTTTTAACAGCCATAACACAAACGTCGGCATTTGTGCTGCTCATAAACCAGATTATTGCTGCGGTCATGTGAAACCCTCATAAATACACACTTGCAGCAGTAACGATTCAAGTATAGGTTGTGTAAAACAAATAAGATGACCTTTTGGCTTAACAGAGCCATACAAAATATAAAAAGACACTCGATAAAATGGAAAAAGTCATGTTTCACCACAACATAACATTTAAAATCTAATATAAGGCCCTGCACACCCAGGTGTTTTCAGTTATTGTGGCTGATAGGACCTTTACTCAGGTTGAAATTGGACAGAGCTATGCCATGAATTAATTAATAATGTCCCCACTTGTATTAATAAGACTGAAAATAATGTCAGTTAATAAGACAGTTGACAATCAAGCATAGTCGGTACACGCCCACACAGTCCGGATAAGTGTCAACTTAGGCAGAATAGGTGAAGACAACTGTGTGAGTACAGAACTCAGATTGTCAGAAAAAAATGTCATTACTCACAGCCAGAGAGTTTAAGGACATACTCACCTAACGGTACACTGTCGCTCCACGGTGTTTGGTCTCCAATAAATGTTGAAAGCATCCGAGTAGATGAGTGGCTTGGATCGCACATGGAAAATGATAATGTCCTGTACCTTGAGTGGCCTTGTGTGACGTGTTCAAAATAACAGAATTGAAATAAATGTATAAGTAAAAAAGAAATAATGAAAATGTACACAATATGATATCGAGGGTGTGCTTTACAGAACAAAAAACAGGGTGAAAAGGAATACCAATTTACAAATGGTGGCATAAGAGAGTGAGGAAAACAGAACAAGAATGAGGATCAGCAAAATAATGGGCTGAAACATCTGGATGTGTGATGGTTAAATGAAAAGGTTGGGGGGCAGAGGCAGATTGGCACGTAAGAAACAAGCATATTAGAGAACACAGAAACTGCAGTCATTAAAGTCAATCATTTTATATGTTTGCATCAACTTACAGACAGTGGCTCCTCTGCCTGTTTATCCTCCTGTTTGGGGACATCCAGCCGGTCTATGAAGCTCTGCAACTCCTTCTTGAAGGCCTTCATCTGGGCGGTGATCCGATACAGCAGCTCATGCTCTCTGATCCTGGGGAGCACAAGAGTGTGTTTGGACTTGAAATGTCGCTTGGAATTCTAGTTAAACAAAGTGTGAGGGGGAAATACGGTGTGGAGCCTAACCACTTTGTGTTTATTACCTGCCACCTTCCTCATCCTCATCCAGCCTGGCAAAGAGCTCCCCGTTGGTGGCGTACACTCGGGCCTCGGCGATGATAGTGCTGGTGTCAGTGATGAGCCTGTCGATGGTCCGAACCAGCCTCTCCGCCTCTATGCGGATGTCTATCATCTGCTGCCGGTCCTTCAGGCTTCTGGCTAAAAAACGACTCTCTACAGGTGAGTAAAGGGAACGTGTCGGTGTGAGGCAGCGGATGTTCCTCACCTCGTCCGGGTCACTCTCCCCTCCGATAGGGCCCTCGCGCTTGCGCGGGGGAGGGAGGAGGCGGGGTGGGGCCGCCGAGGCCGAGGGCGTGTCGTCGTCCCGTCCCCCGTCGCTCTCTGCGTCACTGTCTCGGGGGCTGCTGCGGATGCCCAGGTGGGATGCCAGGTCGTAGCGCTGCATGTTGGAGAGCAGCACGCGGTTCTCGTACTGGAGCTGCATGACTTTGCCACTCAGTTCATTTATCTGCAGACGTGCGGCTTTCAGCTCCTCCTGGACGGCCTCCAGTTTAGCGGAGTCGGCTCCTCCTGGGGGTGAAACAAGGCAACAATGAAAAGTGGAGCACCTCTGCAAATGAGACTTAAAGCGTGCAGCTCCATGGAGGCCTTGTGAACACATGTTTTTCATCAGATACAGATTCATCAAGCTAAAAAAAAGAAGAGATATGTCTTGCTCTGCAGTGCAGTTATTTTGTCTCCTGCAACATTGACTTCATGAAAGACAAACAAACCTCCATGTCTCGATCCTGCTTCATGGGATCCTGCCTTGTATTTCAGTTTATTGAGTTCATTCGTCACCTAAAGATGAAACTGAATGTTATTCCCATGCGTATTCACTGCTGCAAGTATTACTTCACACATTTTAAATGTCTTATGTATGAGGCTTAGTTAACAGACGGCTTTAATGAAAGGCCCGAAGTCATTGAAGATGATACCAATAATAGCACCACATACACAAGGAAATGGGAGACACTTCACATCTTTCATTGCTGAAATCAAAACAGCAGTAAGTTGCCAAGTAATATCAGAAAACATTTATATTTTATATTGTTAAGGTCTGTTGCCATTTTGATAGAAATATTTAAGACTTCACGATGCTTAACAAGGCTTCAAATAGAGAGCGAACAGATAGCAGTCTCAGACAGAGAAACTAAAGAGGAGCATTTCCATACAAGTTATGAAGTAGTTTGTCACACTATAGTAGTTTTGTCCTTTGATCTTACAGCAACAATACAGTGGAACTGTTGAGCAAATTGGTCCTTTTTGGAGCACAGTCTAAACCATCTACCTTTTTGTTCTCTTCTTCCACATCTGCTAAATTCCTGCGGAGAAGCTCTGCCTCGTCCTCCACCAGCTGAAGCTGCTGCCTCAGCTCTGACAGGACCTCGCCCTGTTCTCTGCACTGTTGACCTCCAATACCAGAGCTGTCCACTCCTGCTGCCGCCAGACTAGGAGAGGAAAGGCGCATTGACAAATGTGACATTGAATTTACAGCACCCTCTTTTCAACAAAAGTTTCATTATACTGTCTGGTTAAACCATGAACTATATTTTCATTGTCCAAAATTACGGATTAACTGAATTCTCCCCAATATGGGTATATTATGCTTTTCCTCTCCATTACAGCTATCACTACATTTCATCCAGTCTTTCCTTCTGTTTCAATAATCAAAAACTGATGAATGAAAGCAAAGTACCTGTCCTCCCTCATGTTATCCAGTTCAGCCTTCAGCCCCCTGTTCTCCACCTCCAGCTCCACAATCTTCCTCCCCAGGATGTTCGCCTCCTCCTCCACCAGGCGCAAGCGGAGTTTCAGCTCCGATTCGCGGGTGGTGGGTGGCCCTCCAGCCTCCCCTTTAGGCAGAGGGCTGTCCACGTCTCCGTAGAAGGAGCGGTACTTCTGCACCTCCTGATCCAGTCGATCCTTCTCCTTGTCAATCTTTGCCATTTTTCTCCTCATCAAGATGGCTTCCTCCTTGATAAAGGCCAGCTGGCATTTCAGATCCTCATTTTCCTCCTGCGGAGAGAGAAGAGAGGTGTGTAGAAGAAAATACACTTGTTAGCTATATAGCTACGTCTCTTGTACATTCTAATTAGTTTGGAACCGTGCATTAAAAAAAAATCAATATTCCTGGGATCACTTTCATTGCCTCATATCGTAATGTTGTGGAAGTCATGTTTCTCCTCATGCTACTTTCACTCACTACAAATGAGGAATCTGATGCCTGTGCATATTACATTTTGTTTTAATTTGAAAATTGCATTGCAAAACAACCTCAGTATTAAAACACCTCCACTGAAGTTCAGGACTTTATGATCTAATATTGTAAATGCTGACTCACCTCGATGGGGGTCTGTGGTGTCTTTCTCTCTGCTTTCTGTCCATCCTTACTTCCTTTTCTTTTCAGTGAGAGCTGCAGGGAAACAGTGGTTACATCAGCAGCAGCAGCAGCAGCAGCTCTCTGTCTTCTTACTGAAAGCAGTGATATCATCCAACTCTTTTGGAGCAGTGAAGGCTCAGTACTGGAAAAACAGGACTGTTTAAAGCCACCCTCGAGAACATTTGTGGTGAAATATTCAAATTGAAATCACAGTGTGATTTTACCGGCTGGAAGTAAAAAGACCCCCAAAAATAACTTGTTATTCATTGTGTCATGTTTGTAAGTATGTGTATCGCACTAATCTTAAAAAGGAAATAGGACATAAATCTGGAATGCACCATTACTGCCATTAAAACACTTTATCTATCCTCAACCTGACCTTTCATACAGCAGGATAGAATTTGCATTACACATTTATAAGCACACAAAAACAGAAGGTAAAAAAAACACACACACAACACACTCCCAGCCCTTCACCTCTTTGCTTTTCTCCAATTCATTATGGAGGACCTGCTTGGTGACCTCCACCTGTATCAGCTGCTGCCTCAGCTTCTCATTCTGGTCCTCTGTCTTTGTCCTCTTCTCCTCCACATTCTCCAGCTCGTGATGCAAGCGCACGGACACATCCTTCGCCACCTGAGAGAGGGACCCAGACAGATGACACAGAGACACAAGGAAAGAAAGAAGTTGTTGTTACTCGTGGTCCATATGTTAGAATGTGCTCACAGAATGATGCTTAACCCGCCATACTCACCTTGAGGTCTTGCTCCAGACTTCTGAGCAGCTCTCCATCCACCTCGCCACTTTCTGCGAAGCGGTGCCTTTTCCTCTCGGCCTTCTTCAGTCTGTACTGAAGGATCCTGCAGTTCTTGTTGGCTCTCTCCAGCTCTCTGCGCATGTCCTGCAGCTGGCAGGCATCTTCCTCATAAAAGGTGTCCCGCATCTCATCCATCTCTGCACGCATCTCCTCGATTTCCGCCTTGCAAAACACGGAGAGGGAAATGGAAAATTTGTCTCAAAATAAATAAATCTAACTTGCCCCCCCCCAATAGAATTGGTCGGGCCCTTTTAAAAACACATTTGTAAAGAAAGACAAAGCATGCAGCTACGTACAGTAGTCGCTATTCAACCTGCAAGCAAATCCTTCAACAGGTGCAACAATTGCGCACGCTAAAAATGACGACTTCTAAACAAATATAAATTGGCAGGCTTGTAATGTATTAGCAATTTACCTTAAGATCGTCGTTTTCATCCTCCAGCTTCTCAATATCTTCTTGTAGCATCTGGTCTGGCTGTGGAGCCGGTTGTGGACGGTCTGGCTCGGGGGACAGCTCCGGCTCCTGGGCCGGCGGTGTCGCTGATTTCGTCTGCATCTTTGTCCCTTTCTTCCCCAGGCTCTTATTCAAATGAAACTGTATGAGCTCGGACTGCAAGCATCCCTCCTTCCAGAAACCGGGCCCGCAGCCTATCGTGCTTTTGGAGCTCTTCTTGTTGCCGCTCGTCGTGGCCGTCGCCGCTGCGGCCTCCCCACCTCTCGAAGTTTTGCTCCTCAGTTTTGGGGATTTGGATGCGCAAGGCTGATCGGAGACGACGCGGTTCGGATCTGCTCTGGAGGGCGAGGAGGCACCGACGACAAGGCGGGGGGAGTCTTCCGGTGTGTCGATGCCACCTCTGTCCGCCGCCGCGGTCCTGCTCAGCGTCGGGCTTTCAGCACCGGCAGCCTGGACAGCAGCCGCGCCTTTGACGGCAGGAGCGCCTGTGGCCTGCCGCTCCCTGCCTGCGGAGACGGGAGAATGACCTCGGCTGTTTCTCCCTCCTCCTCCTCCTGCTCCTTGCTTTGACGTGATGGGCTTTGACGAGTTGCTGCCCTTCTGTGTAGCTTTAGATCCACCGTCTTTGAGCCCAGCCGGAGACGACGACCGCGGCTGCTTCCGGCTGCTATTGTCTGGCTGCCGCGGGGAGTCGGCAGAGGATGAGTTCATCGTGGTGTCAAAGGCTCAGCTCATCCTCAACAACATCCATCCCCTTCACCCGTATCCCCGCAGCTGGAAAAAAAACAATAGACTTTTCAGACCCAAAGGCTACAAATGTGGATAGGATTACGGCGAAACAACACCCAATAAGAAAAGGTTATCCTCTACAGGTCGGCTGAATAGTGCGAGCTTGTTACTTGGACTAGACTTAAAAAGCTAAATGTTAAATAAGATATTAAAAACAGGCATTCCAGAACGCATCCTTGTGGTTTTTTTTAAAACATAAGCAGGTCTAATAGGACAGCGCCCCTACGGGTAGGCTACGTGACCACCAGTGATTATGCAGCCGGCCGTTCAGCCCCTGTTTGAGGAGACGAGTGAGAGATCAGCTGCAGCTCGGGCAATTAGAAAGTAATTTGCGTCACGTGTGCTGCCTAAAGGGCAATGGGCGCGAGAGAGAGAGAGAGAGAGAGAGCAAAGAGAAGGCAATGTCATTAGCTATTAAATCTGGAGCAGCAGCCAGCCAATTTTAATCCGCCCTGCCTGTTCAGTTGGCAGAATTAAGGTTTTGAGTGGCCTCTGATCTGATCCTCAATCGACACAAAGGACACAAAGGACGGTCCTGCTACTTGATATTACTTGAGCCACATCCAGGCTTCCGGGACTTCTGCCGTTTCCCGTCAGCCACCATCCTACTCCTCATATCCAACATGCCCGATGACTCATTACTCAAGCTATAAAAGTACCAGAAGCACCGGACACAGCGACATGTTTCACAGTTATCACAAGTAATGCCTTTTTTTCTTTTGACTCTTTGGTTTTAAAAGCACCAACAAATCGACTACCTGCCACACAATCTCTCACTCAGCGTTGATCCAATAAATAATAATAAATAAGTCAAAACAATGAAGAAATCGTATAGCTCCGTTTCCGTGTCTTCTACCCACAAACAACTGGGAGCAGCAACAGTAAATCAAGGAGGCCTGACAGTATAGAACATAACGTGGACCACGTTCAGACATTTGCCCTTCATACACATTACTGTTGTCACATCCATCTAAAACAAACATGTATGCTCAAAGAAATAAGATTATCACCTGGAAATCATGGAGCAGATGAATTTCTTACCTTTCTCTGGGTGTTTTGTCGAGTGCTGAAGGGTATAGTGGTGATGGGGAGGCAGAAGGGATGCTGACTCGAGCGCCTCCCGACCACCAAGCAACCTGTTTCAATATTCATGACATTACATCATCGTTGGGAGGGCCGGGGCGGCACGGAAATAGAGCTGCACGCATGCAGGCTGCTCTCATTGGAAGAAGACATTATACTCTCTCTCTCTCTCTCCCTCTCTCTCTCTCTCTCTCTCTCTCTCTCTCTCTCTGTCTCTCCCAAAAGTGATTTGATGTGGCCACTTGGAACTACATTCACCTTGCATTCAGTCATTTGAATTTACCTTGTGTATGGATTTAAATTGACCACGAGGGAGACTGTGACTTTTCCAAAGTTGTAGAATATGTTTTATTTTCCAAAGGCACAGCATCGTCCTCTGTGACAATATCCAACATTTTGGTCATCATGTTTCTATGTTGTTATTGTTTCTTAGCTGCTGCCCTCTTTCTCCCATCTCTCATCTTTGTTTCTCAAAACAAATAAACTGAAGCGTGAATGCCCAGGAATCATTTGTCAAAGTCTTCAGTGTTTGGATTGGGGGGGATGGGCCTATGCTTAATGTTGACAAGGGATAAATCAGAAATGTCATTTGGAGTTCTGCCTGCATTCATTTCTCCCAGAATTTGTTTGAATCTGTGTTTGTGAGGAAACGGAAATGTGAAATGAGAGTGGATTTGGTTAGAAAACAGGTTCATGTGAGAGGTTTTCCAGTGGAAATGGTTACTGAGGAGCATTTATCCTTTTTGGAAACAGTTCCAACTCTCATGGGTTTCTCATACTCGAGGCATCGGCACTGTGATTGAATTATACTGCAGCGTGCCAGACCCATCTCACCAGACATTTGGAGTTTTAACTCTTGGCCCTGTGCCTATATAAAGTAAACACACCCATCTGAAATGGCTGGTCATTTAACAATACACTGCAAAGGAGGCAGTCTGGTGTTGCATGCATCATCCCTGTGTAAGTATAATAACAAGTAGGCCTAAATTTGCAGGCAGTGTCAGGGATTGATGTGAATTGAAAGCTAGGATTGTCTCTGCTCTGAAAGTTTTATGGCATGGATTTTAGCTTCTGTCGAGGCTTCAGTAACCATAGCTCCCACCCACACACACACACACACACACACACATACACCTCCTGTGCAATCCATTTGCTTCTGTCACTGCAGGCTTTTACAACACTATATCTTGATCCATTCAGAATTAAGACTGCTCTCTGTTGTAATCACAACTTAATTGCCAGACAAGATGTTGCAAGGGCAATCAGCCAGTTTTGGTGAGGAATTATAATCCATCTTCTCCGAATGGGATAACAGATGTTTGGGGTCTTGCGCTCCCTTTCACAGTGACACACATTCACCACTTCCCCCACCTATCCTCGCCTTCTGCCCCTGGACTATTCAATCATTTGTGTGCATTAAAGTGACAGATGTCTGCATCATGGAGGCTCCCACGTGGCAGACCTTTGGAGAGATTCTTTGTCATGGTGTAAAAAAACAAAAGAAGGTAATGATTGGCTCGGAAATGGTCATTTAATGCACTGAGAAGACATCAGTTTCTTTAATTACATCATCGTAGTTTGAATTTATTACATTTAATCTGACAATTTAAATTTCAACATGTATATTCAAGTATGAATCCATTTGGATCCTGGATTGAATCACCTTATCTTGTCTTTTTTTTCAAAACACTTTATATCAATGTTGCACTCATCCCATCACAGGAAAAGACTTGATATGAGACTGAATAACTTGTTAAGGTGGATATTTTCTACAGTAATAAACAGGCAGTTCACTCAACAACAATTCTTGCCATTGTTTCACGAACATTTCTTTTTTGCTGTGTGTCTAGCTTGAGTGGTAAATCTTTCACTTCCCAGTCCTTCGTCCCACAGCATTCACTGGTGAGAGCCTGTTAGCTGTGTGTGTGTGTGAGAGAGAGAGGAACTAATGAACATCTAAAAATATCACACTCATTCATTTCACACTCCCAAGACTCTCTCTCATTCTCACTTTCTCTATTATTCACTAACACCCTTACCCGGGATCATCACTGTAACACCATGTGTAGACGGGGATCCCAGCTGTGTCGCAGTCAGGAATAATCTGCAGTGTCATCTTGTAGTGTCCGTGCTGGGTTCCCTGTTTTTTAAACTGCAATGTCTAGTATTATTCTAAATAAAACATATATAAGCATTTCACATCAACTAATCCTTTCCACATGAAGTTTGGTACATGTACCTATTATGTCTCTATTATAAGACATGAAACATATAAATGTGCCTTAAAATACAGTGTAAACCACTTTATTTTTCTGCAAAAGAAAAAGCATCAGGGCGGCAAATACTCACGTAAGATAAGTCATACACAGATATTTTCATTGCTTCATTATTCATTAATAATCATTCTTAGAATAATGACATGCCATGGGAAAGGTAATGAAAAAGTCTTTAAGCCTTTGTTCTGGCAGGTTAGCAGTGGAGGGCTTTGTGAAGCTGTAGTGCCTTATTGGTGCAATACGTTTTTCCCATGCGACATAAAAAACACGCCAGTCTCAGTTGTTGTGCTCCAGATATCAGCTGAGCTTCTGACAGGCAGGGAAATTGTTACTTTGCTGTGAAATCCACATGGGACACATCTGCACAGATACAGACATATATAAATGTTGATGTGGCCATTTGAATCCTCTCAGTACACAAGCACATAGACTTCTGGATTTAGCACTTATGCTCTATTTCATGTGCCGTGTGGAGAAATAGAAAAGAGTGCGATCATTTTGTTTTATTCAATACCACCATTTGAATAAACACATTACATTGATTGACATGAGGTTGAAAACATTAATGAGGTTACACTAATACAACTAACTCATAACACATGAGCTGGCATACCTACACTACGGCCAGCGATGCTATGCAGGCCAAATCTGCCATTAAGTTTGGTATATGAAATATGTGTGATGGCTTATTTTCTAAAAGCACTGCAAGGCATTTCAGTGCCAATGAAAATTCAGCATCTATAAATCATTTGTCCTTTAGAAACCTCCAGAGACATAATGGCAGAGATGTGCCAAGCTGGAGAAACTCGGGGAAAGGGCTGAAACGGTTGGAGGGATATGGGGCCACCATCCAAGGGAAATGTTGCTGAGGAGGTTACAGTTTTCTGTTACAGAGTTGTGAAATGATGGCTCTGCGTTGAGGAATAACACCAACATCATCCATGTAATACCCCTCTGCTAGTGGAGGCCTCCCACTCACAGACTGGGGGGGGGGGGGGGGGGGGGGGTTGCACATACACACACACACACTCACACAAATAAACCCTCCCCCACACACACAGACACACACAAGCACTGAAACACCATTTAATAGTTTATTGTGCTGGTGCTGTTTCCCACATAGACCACAGCTGATTCAAGAAGCAACGGGGGGGGGGGGGGGGGTCAGACAGCTGCTGTGTACAGTTACCATGGATACCTTTGTCTGAAATTGTCAAAATGGGAGGAGAATTCCGGGATGGGATGAGCAGTCGTATAAATTGAATTTTAAAAGGTTTCTCTGTCTTTGGCTGCCAAACAGGTTTCCAGAGATTTACCTTCATCACTGTTATTATCTTTATTATCAAGCGTGTCAGACAAGCATCATATGACTCATGACATGACAGACATGACCCCGCCCTATATTGGAAGCACACTTCTATACCGCTGCAGATTTTGATGTTTATTCGTCATAAATATGGATTATTGATAATAAATATGGAAAACTGGCAAACAGACATTCATGGCAAAAAGTGAAGCTGCAACACGACACACATTTTACACAAGCATTTTTGATTTGGAGGTTTGGCTTAAACAATTGTGGAATACAATTGTGGTTATGTGCTCAAGTAAACGTAGCAATACCACAATGTGAAACTACTCCATTACAACAATATCTCCTGCAGTATTCTTACCTAAATGTACTTAATGTATCAAACAAAAAAGTACTAATTAGGCTGAAGGACCCTTTTGAGAGTGTTAAAATATTGTATGCTATATAATTATTATTATCGCTGATGCTGCAAGTAGTGTTTCATGTAATATGTTAGTCATATTTATGTCTGTAAAACCTACAGCTTTAGTAGCTCAAGAAGCTCCGGTATCTCAAATGTGGCGGAGAAGAAGTATAAAGTAGCTGAAAGAAAATACTCCAGCTAAGTACCTCAAAAAATGTCTTACAGTACAGCACTTAAGTAAATATACTTAGATAATTTCTAGCACTGGGTTCTTACAGATAGAAGTGCACAGAAACATTAGTGTGTGAGTGCCATCCCTATTATGTGGGGCTGCCTGAGTGTAACACGTTTAGATACACCAAGACAATACCAAACTGACAACCAGGAATTGAAGTTCACATACGTCCATCAAAACTTTTGAGTGATTATGTTGCTCTCCTCACTTCATGAAACATGATGACGTTTTTTTTATCTCTTCCATAATTACAGTGGATGGCTAAAAAGGTGGGGAACATAGCGAGCAGACTGTAAAGTAACTATGGCGCCCTCTAGTGTTGGAAACCCGATCTGCACATATGTTACCATTATTGTCTTTTCACACCACCAATCAAGAAACACATAGAATGCCAAACAATGTAAATTATTGTTAAATACCCATGACATTTACCACAATGTAAAGTATACATGTAAAGTATTTAAATGAAGTGGCAAGAGGAAACACGCATTTTGTACAGGCATTCAGTTTAATTGAATTTGAAGACAGTTCAAAGTAAAAAACACGGAAGCAGTGTGGACATATAAATGTCCGAGCTAACAAGCTGGGAACATTCCCAAATGCGCATTGTACAAAATATCACAATGTAATATGTACAACACAAAAAGAACACAAATACACAGACAAGCACTCTCAGTAACATGAACATTGGTATTTACACAAAAATAAATAAATAAAAAAACAATAAATAACATCAAAATGCATTGATAAATGGATGACATGAAGCTCGATTTGCCAACATACAGCCGACCACTGATTTATGCTCTATATACTACAGGCAGAGCACTTCATAGTGGTATAACATACAAAGTCACTATAGAGGTTCACCAGCTCCTTTTGTATATCAATCATACCTTTTATACTTTTAAATCCAAATTTTCCCCTGATAAATTTACATTCAAGCCAGATCAGGACAGACATTAAGTCTGAAAACATAGACACAAAAAGATATTTGATTGAATATGGGAAGAAATGGTACTCAAGGTAGACTCAGTTAACTTGATAAAAACTGGCGGTTACTTCTGAATTCTCTACCACCACTTCTTTGTTCGGCACACAACATTTTCACCAGCATGTTAAGACGAACAATGACGTCAGATATAATAGAAAAAGACAGGTACACATCTGCAAAGACAAAACTCCACCAGCTTTTCTGTCAAAACGGGGGAACGTTGATATAATCATCAGATCCACCATTTCTCTGGATGATATTCATTACATTTCAAAGCATTACATACAAGTAGGGATATATAAAACCTGCTATGGTTATGTACAGAAATAGAAAATCTAAGTTGTAACCTTCTCTGAGATACAGTTGATGATTATTCCATCATAAACCAGTGCTGGAACAATCCCATCCAAGTCTCAAAGGATTAGAAATCTTTCATTTCTATTTCTATGTACATCTCACCTCTGGATATTGATTTGCTTTCCTTGTTTAGAATGTAACTGTGCAGCTCAAAAGTGACTGGCAGCTGAGTCCACAACTTCAAATAAATAAGAAAAAATAAGACAAGTGCGTGTTCACAAATAAGTGGAGGACTGCCGTACCGAGGTGTCTATTCAGTAAACAAGAACTGTAAACGTAAGTTTCTCTCACGTAACATCAATAAAAACGTGAATACGATGAGGTCAAAATGACATGATACTGTACATCATCATCAGCTTTATATCTGTAAAGGTGAACAACAACAAAAAAAATGATGAGCTCAAATATAAATTGGCATGTTTGTGTGCGTTTTGTGTATTCCTGTCTCAATACAGCAGTAACAATATGAACGGTATATCATTTAGCAGCTCAGGAACATTTGATGTAGCTTTCCCAGCATGCCAAATGGTCTTGGTTTCCTTTCCAGGCTCAGTTTTAAGTAGCTGAAAGTCACTTTTTGAACCAGATCCGTGGCACCACCATAAAGAGAAGGAATACTAAGATCTATCCCGAACCATACACTACTGTATTTTAGGTTATGTGTGACACCTTGGGCATGACCTTTAACACCTCTCACTAACAAAATGATCCTCTCTCAACACAAGCCTGTCTCATAATTTATCTACAACAACTCAGATCATGGCTTAAATAAACACATCACACCTTAACGCATCCATCCATCTAAATCTTGCTCAAATGAAGTCTTTCATGTTTTAGCACTATCAACCCAGAACCCAAAGCAAGGCCCTACCTCACCTCCGCCTCTCTCTAATCTCGTTTAGCTCTTCCTTTCCTCTTTCTCCTCCCAGAGCTCTCCTGGGGCTTCTCCTCTTTGCTCCCCGCCACCACTGCTCCGTTGGCGGCCTTGCCGAGCCCGTTGAGGGTCCCGTTAGAGAGGGCCTTGCCCCCTTTGGAGGAGGAGGAGGCGTCACGTCTGGGCTGTTGGCGGCGGTAGGTCTGGTAGTAGAAGTTGCCGAAGAGGACGATGAAGGTGATGGCGTAGCAGATGAGGGAGTAGTGCATCCAGTGGGGGAAGTCGCAGTCGACGTAGAGGGACAAGGCTGTGTGGCCGATGGTGACGTGGAACTGGACCTGAGACACAAAGAAAGACAATCACATTTTTGCGTTGCTGTCGTGTAATTCTTTCACACCTTTAAACCTGAGAATCATTATTTCAGTGAGTAAAACGTGGCGTGAGATCAACCTTCCAAAACATGTAAAAAGGACTACATTTTTATTCAAATTAGCCGCACAGTGAGGTGACATCTTACCATCTGGACGATGGTCAAGTACTTCTTCCACCACAGGTACTTTTGGATCTTAGGTCCACAGGAGGCCAGGCCATAATACAGATACATCAAGACGTGGATGGCTGCGTTCATGTGGGCCCCAAAGAACGCTGCAGGTGAAAGAAAATTTGAATATTGATATTAGTTTTGCCATGCTAACGGTGGTGCTAGAACACAATTTAATTGCACAAATTTTGTTGATTTCTGAACACTTTATTGTAGTTTTATTTCGAATTTAAGGACAATAATGGTATTTGGTGTATATAGCGAGAAATTGTGAATACTTCACATTATTGTTTCATTTTCCAGCCGCATTAACACACAAAGATTACGTAACAAAAAAATGATTTGGCAAATTGTCCACTGTGATGGATTATGTATTTATGTCTCTGCAAGATGTTGTTTGTGCTGTTGGTGATTGTGACACAAAGGGCACATACATGTAAAAGACTCTTCCTTCCGTCTTATTACAAAACGACCACAATTGCTCAGTATGAAAAGATCAGGAGCAAAAAACAAAAACATGATCAAGACCTTTGAGTCCAACATTAAATGTTCATTTTAACTAGAGCTAAAGGAAATAGGGGGTAAAGATGTATTCAATTATAGGTAAAAGTAGGCATAGGGCATCATGTAGGACTCCACTGTAGCATGAGCTACTCACACTGTCCTCCTGCCACCCATTTGATGCCGATCCACCAGAGAGTGAACATGGTGCAGTGGTGGTAGACATGCAAGAAAGTAACCTGGTTGAATTTTTTCCTCAGGATGAAAAACACCGTGTCCAGATACTCGATGCCCTTAGAGATGAAATACCACCACAGAGCTCCTGCCACCTGTCTCGGGCAGAACGGGAGAAATGGGTTGAAGACAGGCACGGGTGGAGGAAGGAAATAGAAACCAACAGGGAAACGCAGACAGTTAGAGAAGTAGAGGAGTAGTTCAATTGGACTCTCGTTTCTAACTTGTTGTATAATCAAATATGAAGCTGTCTCGACTCAACAGAATTCCACACATACTTGCACTTCCTTGAGGGAATAGTTTCAGTTCTTTACTGATCTATTCTATCCAACATCTCAAACTCAGGGTCACCTGAGACCCATTGACTGTGTCAGATGTGTAACTACGTCACGGAGCAGTAGGAAGGAAGGTGAAACTGAACACCTTCCTTGAGCCCTCTTCCAGCTCGCACTTTTTCTAATAACAGGAGCACGGTCCAAATGAGCGGATGTTGGTCATGTTTCTAAAAAAACCCTGAAAGTGAAGCTTCCCATGGCACCGCAGACGAGGATTTTTCTTCATCATTTGAGTACAAATGATAAAGAAACATGTAACATGTTACGTCGCAGTCAAAGAGCAGAGGTGCCTCGTTACTCCTGGAAACTAATTACAGCACACACACACACAAACCATAAGAAAGGAAGTGACACAATAGGGCAGGTGCCGTGCAGTCCATTGTGGTAATGTTCCATTTTCACTTAAAAAACACTCACCCTGACTTCATTGGGGTCCTCTGAATAGTCCACCCGTTGACAGATGTAGCTGTAGCTCGCTGACCGCGCTGCCATAAACAGCTAAAAAAAACAAGATAATATTTCATGAATCACTGACATAACAACAAAGGCAGAGAGACACAGTGAGAGGAAGAAAGCTGGATGCGCTGTGATAAGGTTAGTCTTAACTCAGGGGGAACATATAGTTAATATTTACCTACCTCTTTAAAGATGAAGAAGTTGAGAAAGACCATGCTGAAGTTGTAGACAATGAGGGTCTTGCGGAGCTGGAAGGGCTCTCTGTTCTTCATGTATTTGGGCCCCAGCCAGAGGAATAGCAGGTAGGAGGTGCTGATGGCCAGCGTGGGCAGGGGGTTGTTCATCAGAGGCCATTTCGCCACTCGCTTGTCTGTGGGACAGATGTTCACATAGCATTACATAACTATTCTTAATGTTCACATTACGCTGTTACAGCGTGGGTTCGGTGTCAGCTTATTTTAAGAGGAGTGCAGGTCAAATGCAATAGGAGTACAGATGCCACCTTTTTGTCCAGAGGTGACCTGTCTGTCTGGAGGTCAATTTGATGTAGTTTATTGGTGCATGTGATGTGATAATTCGCTTATGAGGTGAAAGATACAATATCCATTCAGCGATGTAGTAGGTAATGAAAAAGGAAAGATTGTGTATTGATTCCACTTCAGTCATAAAAACAAGATACGAATGACGGAGTAAAGCGAGACAAGACACATTGAGAATATATTAATATATAATATATATATATAATACTGCATATTTCATATCAATATATGTCCAGGCACATACACACATTATTCTACTGTGGTGCAACTTTGACTCATCCTTGATCAAATTCCCACCAAAGCACCGTCCATTTACTGACTCATTGCAGGAAAACCACCTACCTGTAGATGTAAACTTAAGTATTCAGTTACTTGAAAAACACCATTTCTCCAAAATACAAGACTGTTACCTGCAATGGTTAGGGTCCATTTGTAGAACTCTATGGTGTCATTAATTAAATGTCTGACTATCTCCATCTCTGCGGCCAATGACCTGAAATGAAAGAGACAGACGTGAGAATGGAGCCCTCTGAAATCTCAGCTTTCAACTGAGGTGAACAAGTAAGAACCCTAGCCATGCTATTTTTTAAACTGCAACATAACAATAATAACAACACTTTTAAATGATTGATCATTAAATAGTATGAAGCTGTAAGAGAAACGAACCCAGGCTAACAGGAGGCCAGTTTAAAGCCTATAGGAGCCTGTGGCCCCAGGCCATGATAGATGGGCTATAGGCTTCATTGCGCACAAAGGCTGGGAGCACCGGCCGGCAGAGCGCATGTGTCAGCAGATTTTTTGGCGTGAGCACGTCCACCAGCCAACCTGGTGGTCCTTATAGTGTGTGGGGGTGGGGGTGTGGAGGCCTCGTGCCCCACTTTCACATTGAAATGGGTCATCTCCTATACAGTGCCAGACTGACGCATATGTTGATAAGTGTGATTGAATGATCCCTAAAAAGATGACACCCTGCCACCCCCCCCCCCCGCCCCCACCATCTCTGACTCTCTCTCTCCCGCCTGGAGCGGATCAAGCGCTGCTGCAGCATCTGCCTTAGTCCTGCACGCGCTGTCCGCATAAACTACTATGAAAATAAACCGTAGGCTACATCACTGTCAAAATCAAAATGAAATTAACCAAATATTGTGTGTTCCTCTGGCTTCGGTAAATATATTGACAATAGGATTATGAACTATTTGAATGCCAAATATTTGCAATCTGCAGTATGCAGTCCGGCCTTCAACTGGGAGCCTGCCTGAGGAGTCCCATCATCAATATCATTTTTCAAAAATGCCTGAGCTGTTTCCGTCTTACATCTGTAAAAAAAAACACGATTACGGTCATGAAAGACAAACGTGGTCTCAAATCACGACTCCACACAGGCAACATATACGATCCCGTATTATCGACATTGGTCTCGCATTCTGCTCCGTGCAAATGAAGATGCTTATTACCTTACCGTGTCGGTGCTTTAAAAAAAATCCGTCTAAAATGACATTCAACGCAAGGTCACGCCGTGTGCGTTATTCCGGGTGGTAATCGACTGCGCTCGTTCTCTATGACTTGATTAACTGTTCCGCATCCAGGGTGAAATAAACGGACCGCTGAAAAAAACGGCGATGGCATGAATTATGTCGTTAAGGGACCACACTAGGCTCCGCTGCGCGTCTGCTTCCCTGAGTCCTCCTCTGATCCCTCACACACCCGCGTCGAGGCACAGAGAATACACCTTACACTTCCGATTTTACCTTCAAAATAAAAAGAATGATGGTTTTCCTTAAAGCACAGTAGACAATGGCCATGAACATCAATTAAATATGATTGATGATAACAACAATAGTAATTATTAAATAATAATAATGCTCATCTTATGCTATTGTTAATATCAATAATCATTCAACCACTCACTTGTCTTAAATTAAATCCCTCCTGAAACATTAATGGTAATGCAGTGAGTTTGGGAGTTTAAATAATGATTGTTTACATTATCCTTGTAGTAGATTACTGCAGCAGTTGGAGCTCGTGTGCAAACTTTCTCTCAGCCTCCAAACCAAATTTTTTTATTTGCATTTCCTGCTTGCTCTATTCTGTCCAGCTCCGCTCCTTTCCACTTGACCGGGAGGATGGAGAGATACTAAGCGCATGCGTACACATGGAGGCGGATGCAGCAGCATCCGCTTCGTCGAGTCGACCAGACTCAACCAGGGAAAGGCAGGAAAAGCATTGGTTTTGACCTCAAAATAAAACAAAAAGAAACGTGTCTCCTAAAATAACTACTATTGTGCAGAAAAATGTACACATCAAACACGAGTCAGCATCACAGTACAATAGATACAGGTGAATAGCATTATAGCATCCAACTTCAAACTGTATATTGATTCTAAATCCATAGGCTCTACATGTTTACCAGGCTGAGGACCACAGGTCATTAAATGGGGTTTATTTTGAAATTCCTGACCAGAATCCCTCATCTCACTCTGTCGGACTTGACATTTGGTGGCTCCGCTGTTGCACCGGCTCCTCTCTTGTCCTCTACTGCACGAGCTAGTTGTTTTAATCTATAAATCAGCCTACATGTTGTCTTCCTGCTGGTCCTGTGACGTGGGGATCAGAAGAGCACATTGTGCAATCTTTACGCACGGCTAATACGAGAGATGCGAACTCCAGACTCACTTCATTGATGGTCGTGAGCTTCCATCATAGGCCCTGCGCTCTTAATACCGACGCTAGTTCCTCTTATGAAAATGGTCCGGTGAAACGTAGTGTCGGATCACGGAGGGTTTCTCAGCAGCGATAAGGTCAAGACCTGTGTTGTGAAAAATGAAGATTTGGAGCACGGAACATGTTTTCAGGTTGGTTTATTGACGTTGTATTGTCCTCTGTGGACTGGTCTGTCATTGGAGGGCTAGGTTAAATAAATCTGAATTTAATTAAACTCTGAAGCTCACTACTATCTGATTGTGGTCAGTAAATTCCACCTGCTCTATAGGAGTGATCACGATGATCATTTAACATCAGCAGACACCCTCCCGGTCACAGTTTTGTCCCAGAAAAGCACATAAGGAAAGTGAGTTTAGTTGTTTAAGGACAACCCTGTGCACTTGACTTCATCGAGAGATCATGAAACATATTCCTACACATTCAGTTTATCAAAAGCTTGCCAGAAAATGTCAGCCAATAGACAAGATTGACATGTTTCTTCCCCATTTCATTTTATTTTGTACTGTTTTTGTGCGCAGTTACCCATGGGAGACGGTGATCAAGGCTGCCATGAGGAAGTACCCGAACCCCATGAACCCTAACGTGGTCGGGGTGGACGTGCTGGAGCGCAGGGTTGATACAGAGGGGCGCCTGCACAGCCACAGGCTCCTCAGCACGGAGTGGGGCCTCCCGGGCATTGTACGAGCGGTCAGTCATCAACACACACACACACATATGTATACGCACATGTCCACATACACAGTTCAAGCGACATGTGGGCTCATTTTACTTGCTGTGTGTTATCGTGTGCGTAGATATTGGGAACCAACTACACGCAGACGTATGTGAAGGAACACTCCATAGTGGACCCAGAGGAGAAAAAGATGGAGCTGTGCTCAACAAATGTAAGTTCATACTGAGTCTGTCCGCCAGCCACGACTTCAATCAGCATCAGCTGCACAGTACATGTAGCGATGGTGAGCCACAACAACATTAAAATTAAACTGTGTAATCACCTACATGATAATGCACCAAAATGTGCTGCTTTTGTGTTCATCAATAATAAATAACAAACAACAATTCACAGGAAATACTATGGTACATGGATATAGTAATTGTTGTGTCCAAATAAAACTTCATATGCATCACAATATTCCATGTGAGTATCCCATAAATAAGGAAATCCAAATACATGTTATCCTCCAGATCACTCTCACCAACCTGATTTCAGTGGACGAGAGGCTTCTTTACAGACCACACCCAGACAACCCAGAGGTGTAAGTACATTGCGCAATTTATTCAACTTCATGTTATTTCTGAAAACTCACCCTCGGCCTCATCCTCCTTCCCTCCCTCCTCAGTACCATCCTGACCCAGGAGGCCATCATCACAGTCAAGGGAGTGAGTCTAAGCAGTTACCTGGAGGGGATGATGGCGAGGAGAATGTCGGCTAACGCCAGTAAGGTAACACTTCTTTTATCCTTTGCATGTACTCTGAAGTTACAAAAGTATTGCAGAGTATTTCTTTGCATGCCTTCTAACTGGGACTCTGCTGTCTCTGCAGTTTCATTGCGTGCTTCCTGGAACCCACAGGCAGAAGTTGCTATTCCCAGCGGTGTTCACCTGTTTCAGTGTTTGGCCTTTGAATTCTCTTTAACCTTCTGTTTCTCCGTGTGGACCTGTAGGGTTGGGATGCTATTGAGTGGATTATTCAGAACTCTGAAAGAGAGAACGTACCTCTCTGTGACATTTACTAACTCTGGTAACTCTTCTCTCCTTGCTTTTCTTCACAACCTTCAGTCTTACCAGACTACTATAAGCACGCCACTCATTTTGTTTTCTCTCGAAACAGCAAAAAAATCTTATATTTGTGTATGCATGCGTCACATATTGCTCAGCGCTCATTTGTTTGCATACGCAGGACTGCAGCTCTACAGCGACGCCTACTTTACGCGCTTCACACCTCATAAACCTCCGGGGGTTCTCAGCACCTCGGGATCCTCTGCAGTTGGTACTTACATCACCATGCACTGAAAGCTAAGACTGACGGGGTAATGCTGCCAAAGCTGAAATGGTTACAGAGCTGGATTGAAGGGTTGTGGGTCCCAAGTCCGGTAGGTGTTGCTTAATGCTAACTCAGCAAACGACTGTTCTCATCGAGGCAAGCGGGGCCAACTGGAAACTTTTCCTTCCAGCTCCACCGCTGAATACATTGAAGGTTTGACATTCAAGGTGGCATCTGTCAACACCATGAGCCTACCAGACTTTACTGGTTTGAATATAGCATCACTACCACACATTTCCTTTGCTCTCATATCATATCTCCGCATACCGTGGAGGAGATGTGGAAGACGGATGCAGCACGTATATGTACACATTTTTAAGGAAACAGTATGATACAATGACAATATGCAAAAAAAACGTCATAACTTTTATTTCAACCGATGTAATTTCTCAGTGGCGACTCCTATGGCGGGAGTTCAAAAACAGTTTTTACTGGTGCTTATTATGTGTTTTAAGACTCACAAACTGTAGATGGTGTGTTTGCATGATAGCAGTTTGAAAAAGACAGGGGGGGGGGGGAGTAAAAAAGAAATGTAGTAGCCAGATATACATTTGCTAATGCAGCTTTAGATAGGTAGGAATTCACAGAAATGATATTGTTTATCTCAACAACAAAAAAGATGGGAATGTACCATTAACACAACCTTCTTTATCTGCTTGCAAAGCATAAGTATACAGTGTTTTTGATTTTTTTTTAAATCTGGGCAATATTGCCTTAAGCCAGCAGATTTGTAACTGGGTTCATGAGGAAGATGCAGATGACATGTTTGGCTTTTGTGATCGGTACAGTAAAACGTTAGGTGGACGGTCTTTGTGGGCAGCATTGCCCCTTCTTTTAAAAGGCCTTAAATTATGCCCTTGTATTATTGCTTTGGTAATCATTCATGACTTTACCAGTCGTACACACGATGCTTCCAAATGTTGAACCTCTCTGCAAAAAGCTACCTTCACACCCTGAGGAGCAGGGCAGTACTGTTTGTGCAACGCTGCAGTGGCAGATGCTTTTTTTTTCAGATGATTTACACGCAATTACAATGATCATATTTCTTAGTAAAGTGAATGTTTATATAATATTTGTATAAATATTCATTTAAAAACTTTAAACAATTATTTCACTGTTCATATTGTCTGAATGTCATGCTAAAAGTTTCATTTGCTTTTTAAATATTTTTTTTTTTCCTACCTCAACTGTTACTGCTGCAACAATTAAAACAAAAATGACATTTTAAAACTTGAAGACAGTGTTTGTTGTTCAGGCAGCTCAATGTTTAACTACAGAGTTATTAAACAGCAGGCCTGTCTAATAAACACAGAATACCCCAGAGTCCTTTGTGGTTTAACAACACTGCAGAGGCAGGTTTTTTGTTTTAAATTAGAGCCTCAGTGTTTCATCATCCAAGTACTGTTTAATTTCTCTGCTCCGGAAAGAAACACTCAGGATTGAGCAGTGATTGAAAATCTGAGGCAGAGAGAACCTCATCTCTCATGAAGATAGCTTGATGTCCTGATGTACAAAGTAGCATGCAGTTCATCATTTCTCCAGTAGAGGGCACCATTCTGCCATTAGCAGCATCCAGGCTTCCTGCTCACCTCTAGAAAGAAGCCAGTGTGGATTTTAAATCTGAAGAAAAGGCGATTGCCCAACACAGAGTGTGCATGCGTGTGTGTGTAAAAGTCACATTAAGAGGACTACATATAAGTGATGGCAGCGGTAAGGTTGTTTTCTTTTATTTATTCAACAGAAACAGAACGCATTGCATAGCATGTACATCATTCCTCACTGAGCAGTGATAGAGGAAAGTCTGGGTCAAATTGCACCTTAATAACAATATTCCCATTCCTTGCTAGAATCTCAATAAATAAGTAAACACTATCAGCTGGGTGTTTAAAAAAATCATGCAGGAGGCTACAGAAAAAAATAAGATGTTTCAGAAAGTCAGCTTTGGTATCAGAGCCTTCTTGAATACCACTCTTCTGTAAATGAGACATTCGTTGATGATAAAAAAAACAAACAGCATCAGGATCTGAAAACATTCCAAACAAGGATTAAACTGTACCGGTTTCAAGTTTTCATGACAAGGCACACGCCATCGCTATGTTGAATTTAATTACAATCTTTGGTAATACTGCACACAGGCACTGCTGCTGCTATAGCAGCCACAGCAGAACATCAAGAATAAAAAAAGTCATATCAAATCTTTATAAAAGTGAAAAACAGCAAAGAAAAGGGAAAAAACATTGTGATGTGCCATGTTATCATAGAATTATCACCCATTCTAACGATCCATTGCTTATATTGCAGTAACTCAAGACTTGTGCCTCTCCATCCCAGTGCCCAACAATACTATTGTAAACTACATCTAAACTTCACACACATTGCAGACCCCCCATGTGAGCAGGCCTTGCAATGGATCAAACAAATCACAATTTCAAATGGGTTGGAATAATCTTCCTACTTCCTGTCTCGAAAAAAAAAACAATTACAAGGGTTGAAAACCCTCCAAAAATAAAAACAAATTCCCAAGTCGGGAAAAATAAGTGCACACGTCTGAGGTCAAGAGGTGTGTTTTCTTCGGAGTACAATTTCAACAACCACATTAAACTAAGACTTAACTCTGACAGCCGAGTGTTCCCTTTATCCACAGGCCGACTGCTGCACCTCCTCTCCTCTCCGTCACATTCACTCACTTTCAACTGGGAACTCTCCCAGAGGTTCAACAGAATCTCCATTGCATCATTGTCCCACTGCCTGAGCCCCCTCCACTCAAACCTCAACTAAAATACACATCCGGGAATAGAGTGTGCTATTAACAAAAAAACAATATTGTACATTTCTATGTACAGTATGTACAGTCAGTTCATCTGGATTTTTCTTTGGGGAGAGGGGGGGGGGGGGAAATCAGAAGTTGAAGAGGTTGATGAAGTCTTGAGGGGAGAGGGACATGGTGCAACTTTCCGGGTTGTTTGCGGTGCAGGGATGGTTCGTGTCCTGGGAGAAGACACACAACGCTCAATATTAAATGGTTTATTTTCCTCTTTATTTATTAATGGTTGTGACATTTTTGTTTTCATATCCACTTTGATCAAGTGCAAAAGGAGAGAGGGGAAAAAAAAAACATCAACACTACCTTCCAGAAAAGGATGTGGCAGTGTGTGCAGAAGTGCAGGGTGTCACTATATTCCTCTCTGCGAGGATAGCAGCGGATCAGCTTAGAGTACATCTTCTTCCACTCCAGGTGACCTTTGTCTGACACCATCAGGCGCCTTCGGATCTGAAGAAGTAAACAGACTTTGAGACACGACCCAAGGAGAGAAAAATACTTTCAAATATCTTCTAGGATCTCAGCTCTCTTGAGAAGTTATTTAGTATCCCAGCTCACTCCTAAAGATGTTGCATTGATAGGAGTTTTTTCTTTAAAGCACTCTTAACCTGTCGGAAAGCTTCACTGTACCCTAGTTCAGCATAAAGCCTGAGACCGTCTCACTCGCTTATCAGGGGCATGCTTTTGCGCAGGGTGCTAGGTTACTGCGAGGTCAGTATGCGCACTCTGTTTTCCAGGAGCAAGTCTTGTTTATCAGAGATGCTTGACCTCTGAGTGATTTTCAATGACATGTATGTCAAAAAGACTGCACCGTTATCTTACTTTAACGGTCTCAAGTGTGTAACCTGGAGGTCATCTGAGGCAGTTCGAGGACAACAAGGAAGACGACTAACCCGCCGTGTGTGTGTGTGTGTGCCAATGTGTGTTACGGGCACGGAGGAGTGCATCATTCTCATTCTGTACATATTTAAGGATCATCCCCCTGATTTCCACGTGCCTGTCTGTCTGTGAAGTGGTAATGGCAGAGCCTCTTCCACAGCAGCCGGTCCTCGGCGAGCGCCCCCAGCGAGGGGCACACCTGGCCCAGGCTGACCAGGTCCCTGCCGTCCGACAGACGCTGCATGATGTTCAACTGCAGACTGGCGGGCAGTTCGGTCAGAATCATGCCTGTAGATGTGGGCTGAAGGGGAAGAAAAAGTCATACGTTTAATAGAAATGTAATGTCCTCCTTGAATTCCCTTACATTTCTCCATCATAAGGAGAAATGATTCAGGCTCCTCGCCCTGTATTTCGAGCCCATGCTCACCCTGTTGATGTGGATGTTGTCCAGCTGCTGGTGCCACTGCAGGATGTTCTCCATGCGGTACAGCCAGGTGTTGATGTTCCCCACCAGGACAGACTTGCCCATGTCCTGAACGAGACCACACAGCGAGACGTAGAGCGTCAACAGCAGCTCCTTGATCGGACGAACGTTCTGCTGGTCGTCCAGAACTGAGGGAGGGGGGGGGGAGGACGAGAAGATAAATCACTGAACTCAATTCACTACTCAAATCACGACCTGAAAGTAGCCGCCCAATAGTGAAACAGTGAGTCATCGAAAAGCACATTATCAAAGCAAATGTTTTTTGGAGTGGCTGCACTCTTCTCCTGTGACGTTTGTAATATCTGGCCAACAGGTTTCATAACGCCACCTAAACAAGCCGAACCTCTGTTTAGCAGAGGGAACATTTAGTTTACACTGTGGCTTGCTGGGCCGTCTGGTGACTGTCTTGTGGGTTTTACGGCGCCATTAAAGCACTAAATCCACTCCCCTGCCTCCTTCACAGGTCGTCAGGGCTCATTTCCTCACCTATCGGAGCAAACAGTAGCTTTCATGCGTTTGTCTTTAAGAAGGAAGAGGAGTCTATGTCCATGTACATTTTGATGAAACAATAAAAAGGAAACCAAATAGACTGAATGGAGTCAAACTGCACGTTTAGGCGTGCGCGTGTGTGTGTGAAAACAGCAGAAAATGAAACCCTTGGTACACAAAAGGAGAGAGGCCGAGAGGCAAATTAGTCGAGTGGCTTTACAAAGAGCGGGGAGGAGAGCGACAGGGCTCACCTTTCTGTACCACTCTCTCCAGAATATTCATGTAGTTCTTCTGCGCCACGCCGCTGAGCGAGGGGAGCTGGGACTTGGCGATAAGCTCCAGGAGCTAGAGCAGAGAAAAGAGAAAGAAAACAACACATCAATTTCATCCTGTCAGCTGTTGAGAGACTCTCCGTTCCGTTGCCTCAGTGCTTAATGTTTGTTACGCTCTCTCATAAAAGGCACTTGCACTCCTGACAATAAACGCCGTCTCCCCAACAAATTTGGAGCCGCGCCACCTGGTCCGTGCTCTCAACCCGAGGTTGGGTCCAACGACAGCGCTCTTGGCTCTGATCACTCTTGATCGGAGTCTCTTTAGGGGGGGGGGGGGAAGAAGCTACAGGAAAGGTGTTGGACAAGAGCCTGGGCAGTAAACAACGTCAGCCTCCGCGAACAAGCTTTTAAATCATTGGGACTCCTTGATCCTCCCGTCACGTGAATTAGCTGCATCATTTGACAGAGTGTGTCTGCACTCCCGCTCCCATGCAGGCTTGTGTGTGTGTGTGCGTGCGTGGTTGTTGCCGGTTAGCGGACAAACAGTGGGTTCCAGGGTGGCATGGCTGGCATGCAGCAGATGCCGTGACATCATGGAGAAACTCGAGTTCCCACTTGCTCAATTCTCACCGGAGCACGTGACCTTTGTCAACATATCCACATCCACATATTGTGGGCTGCTTTCTGGTAAACTGGCGGGTGGTGCTTACTGGGAGTAAGAAGAAATGCCGATTAGTTTGAGGGTTATTCTCTGACACCCTCACCCTCCCTGTTCATTTTTTTTAAGCTTCTTCGCCCTCTCCCGGATCCCCTTTTTATTCATTCCAGCTCCATTCCTAAAAGCTAATCCCATGCCCTTCTGCTTTTAGCAGCTCATCAAGTGTTCCTCTCTTTGTAGAGCAGCCGGGCAGAACAACGTGTGTTTCAGGATCTACTTTTAGCTCTTGCTGTTCTCCAAACTGCACGGCACAGCTTGCCACACCAGCCGTGTCAGACACACCGCGTCTTGTGTTGTTACTGTACAATAAACAATCGTTTTTTTCGTGCGTGAGGAGAACAGAAGAGGGACCTCTCGGTGTCTCTTTGTGGAAGAACCCGATCCGTGTAACTGAGACGGAGTTAAATGAACCCCCAAATGCCATCAGACACAACCAATGAAGAGCAGTGACCTAGGACGCCGTGTCCAGAGTAGACGCTGGTGTTACACAGCCGTATTGTTCTTTGGGCTTACCACACTACACTGCACATGTTGGCTGGAACCAGCGCTAGAAAAAGGTCAATACAAAAAACTTCAACAGAGACGGGAGGCCGGCTTTGGTACATCACATTCCTCAGGCTGGCAGAAAGAGACAGTTCAGAGGATTGTGGCATAGTTTAAGTGAAGGAGACAGGAGAAGGAGACAGAAAAGAGCGAATGGAGGTGGCCTGATTCTGGCAGAGACAAGTGCAGAGACAAGTGTGTGTGTGTGTGTGTGTGTGTGGGTCTGAATCACCTGACAACCACTGGGTCTGGTTTCATAGACCCCTGTCGGGTGGTCTCACCTCACCGCACAGCTGTCACCCCCCCCTCCCCCTCGCACAGGAGAACAAGACCACATGCACTCAGCTCACATGGGAGCACATGTGGGAGAGCTGATGTTTGGTTCAGTGCGTCGACGCTTTGATGTGGAGGGGAAGAACTCAAAATTAAACTAAGGGATTATATATTGATAATGCAATTACATTATAGATAACGATGATAATGAATGTCGACGATGTTTTTAGTGGAATTTATTTTTCACAGAGCCATTTAGCATCCCTAATGTCTGTACATCACTTTAACAGTTAGAACATATAGAAACATTTTAAAAGTTACAGAATTGCACTAGTTAACAATAATTGATTTAAAATGATGCGTTAGTGTAATTTAATTTAGGGATGCCAAATGGCTTTATCAAATCATATTACAGCAAATTGTCACGCTATGTCCCACTTTTATCCTACCACAAACACACGCATATACTCCCTGGGTCAGTATCGCCACCATGGAGAGACCCTTGTCTGCTGAGCATTGATAAGAGCCTGGCAGAAGCCTGCACACCCTCTTAACCCCTTCTCCCCCACGAACAAAACACTTCCTATAAGCAACCACAGAGGACGAGAAACAAAAAGAGACAGAAGAAGAAGAAGAGACGAGGACTCACTCTGACAACGTAATTATATCTCCTTGTGTCCTTGATGGCGCTGCAGAAATCCAAGCGGTTGAAGGCCTCTCCCAATGTACAATATCCGTGGCGCTGAGGAAAACACAATCATCGGGGTATTAGGATTGAGATCCTCGGCAGGAGTACAAGGTTCTCTCGGCATGTTGACACGAGCAATGATGATGATGTGAAAAGTTATTGTGAAAGCAGATGAGCTGGTTTGTTACCTCCTTGGTGCTTCCTTTATGAACATAAATCCACTTTTCCCTGTGGAAATCTGTGAGAAAGCAGATTGTTTGTATTAGTGGCCTGTCCTCATTAAGCAGCTTATAAGCACTGTGACAAATGCAAACACACACACACACACACACACACACACACACACACGGTGCCAATAAAAGATACAATTTCAGAGTGAGCATAGTTATTGAAATAGAATTGATCAAATGCTGGAAAAAAATAATCATAAACAATATTATAAGGGATGAGTTCCCATCATGAACGTTACATAACATCCTCATGAGCCCCTCCGCTTAATACGGTTTGGCATGAAGTTAACTTTACCCATTTTATTATGCGATTTGTAACCCCACGCGTAAAAAAAATAAATAAATAAATTACAAAATGTTATCTTTTGCTTCTTTAAAAACAATAAGTCAGACTGTGTGGGCCTTTGGTAGTGACTCACAGGGGACCTTGGTGTTGTTGTTCATTTGGTCTTTTTTCCTCTTCTTGGCAGCCATGTCATAGCTAAGAGAGAGCAGCAGGTTCTCTTTGTTGAAACACTCCTCCTCCTCCTCCTCGGCTTTGCAGAAGCTGGAAAAACACAACCACACATATTTCATTAAAGGCAACATTTCACCATTTTATCCGAGTAGCCTACACACTAGGTCTGCAGCACGTCGTTTGTTTTCTTCAGAAGGCTATAAGGAGGACACACCAACACCAAAACTACTTGTATGAGCTTTAACAGTAACCTCGGGCCCTGTTAAAGGCAGGCTTTTCGTGTTAGTGTCGGCATGTTGCAAAGTGGACAGACGTTTGTTAATCCTCTCACTTGTTGTGAGGTTATTAATAGCTCAGTCATTAGCCTGGAAAAGGAACATGGCCCCCAGAAACAAAGAAAGACACTGAGGTTAATGAGATGGAAACAACACGGAAGGTGCAGGCCTCCCGTTTGTCTGTCACCCTGCCTTTGTTCATCGAGCTGTCTGGACTTTCTTCAAAATATCTCCCCCCCCCCACACACACTTTCCTCCCCCCAACTGGAAAAAAAACCTAATGGCGCATTTAGGAGCTGGATCTCAAACACTGTTGCGATGGAGACAGCGCGAATTCTCGGGACTTGTTTATTGACCAACCTCTTCACGGAGACATTGTTGTTTTTCTCGTCCGCCGTTGTCTTTTTCCATCCCTCCTCGGTTTTAACCCAACTCTGACCCGGTGACCTCCAGTCCTGTCCGAGGAAAGGCATATCCTGCTTCGACGACGGTGAGTTAAATTAAAATAAAAGTATCAGGAAACAGTGCCCTGTTTGCGTTAATATGTATCCTCTCCTGAAGGGATATGTACGTATTTCTGGTCTACTGTTGTCATTGCGCAGCTCTTCTTATATCCTCAACCCAGAACCCGGAAATACACGAGGTCCGCCCACTTTGGAAACTTCCCTGCAACACGTGGCTTTGTTTATCAACTTGAGCGTTGCAAAACCTTTCCTGGAGAACAGCGGAGGTAACGAACCGTCTGTCGTGTCATGGAAATGTAGAGACAGAGGACACCAAGGGCATTTATTTAGAAGGATTTTAACAAGATAAATCCCTTACGAAAGTATTTATTATATGTTAATTAAACAGCTTGGCATTGTGTAACTGTCTCTGCTGTAACTACATTCACTCAAATACTGTAATTAATGTCAAGATACTTGTAAATGTACTTGAGTACTTCCAATTTCTGCTACTTCACGTTTCCTCTCCGTTACATTTTAGGGAGAAATAATACTTTATACTTTTTACTTTACTACATTTATTTTACAGCTACAGTCATGGACCGATTGTCATACAAGTGTTTATCTTTGTAGATGTTTTCTGTATCTTTGTAGTCATTTGATTGTCTCCCCAACAGTCACTTTATAGAGAAAACATATGAACAACTTGTAAAACATGATTGTAACATATTAAATGCCCTGTAAACCCTCACAGGTGTTTCGAGTTACAGTATGTGGTTAATTAGACATGCTCAAGGCTGAGTTGTGCAAAGCTGTGTATGCTCATAAAAGTGATAAAGTATCTTGTCTTGCAACAAAACTAAAAGGAGAATGCCTGAAGCCTGAATTTTTCATCTGACACACAAGATTAAAAAGAAGAAGATTGAAAATGTGGTTGCAACTTCTAGATTCGGGTCATTTTGCACAGTACTTTCAACTACTTGTTCAAGTATACATCACACGTTTACATTGTGGTATCGCTACTTTTACTTATAAGTAAAGGATCTGAATACTTCTTTCACCACTGGCAATGACTGGGATTCATTAATGAGGAATGATCATTTATGCACACATCTGTGAGGCCTTTGAGAATGATCAGGTAGAGTTGAGAGATTGGATTTGTCATCGGCATACAGTAAGCACGATAACAAAGGCCTCCATTTAGGAAGTGCCGTTAATGTCTCACCTAAAACGCACCCCAGTCTGATTGCTGATGTCATGTGACTGCTGATGTGAAGTTCTCTTCCTTAAACTCCTGCAGCACGAGAACCACTTTGTGTATTGTTTCTCAGTATAAGAAAAAGACACAGTGGTTGATGCGCATGTGTGTGTATCTATACCCATGTGACTGAATGAGTGTATGTTCACATGTCTGTCTGCATTGAGGCAGTGAGAAGAGGGAGAAAGAGAGAGAGAGAGGGGTTCTGGGTCCTCACAATTTATGACATACAATACAATTCTGCAAAACATGTCGACAGTGTTTCAGCTCGTCCACTTCTTGTGTCGGGACACATCGTGTGTGTGTGTAGCATAACCCGGCTGGTTACCAACTGATGTGTTTATTGCGATGCAGGCTCGTCACTGATGTGCTATTACACTAACCCATTTTTGACAAGGACTCTGTTGATTCCTTTCCTTCTCTTCTTCTAATAAATTAGTCACCTTTTTGTGACTGTCAAAAAGAGTGAATAAGCATGGAAAGGGGTTCTCCCTCAACAAAAGTGCATTTCAGGATTTTAGTGTTTTATTGAAATCATTGAATCCATTCAAACATTCTGAATTCATTCAAACATTCTTGCACCGTTAATTACAGATCCCGTGTTGCTGAAGCTTTTGAAACAGGTGCATCTGTGGCTTCATGTCCTAGCTTTGAATGTAACACCCTGATATATGCAAAAGGTCAGAGCTCTGCACACACTCCGCATGTTAAAATCTGTCAACAACATATCACATGAGAATATTGCAAAGCACATTGGGCACATGTGCTCTGACTAGATGTGCTGATCATGACTTCCAATTGCAGCCGTTGCAGAAGTGACCCACACTGAAATAGTCCGACAGCTCCCCATGCGGCTAACCATACGGAGCCGCAGTGTTGGGTGTGAAAAGTGGAACTTCAAGACAAAAACAGCTCTTACTGTGTGAATTGCAGGGGCTATACAGTAATGTGTATGGTGTTCAGTCACTGAAATCTAATTAAAGTCTATTTGTAGAGAAGGCCACACTACAGGATGACATGGAAAGTCCCTGCAAGTGTCAGTTGGTGACTGACTAACGGAGAAGGAAGCTATGACCTACGGCTCCAAAGAGTATCAGTTTAGTTTATTCAGTGAGTCACAACCAATGTTAAATCAGGTGGTTTGGTGTTAGTGATCTGGCTCTGTGGATGGCAATGTCAGTTTGTCAGTTCAGACTAAAATATCTCAACAACTTCAAAATGGTTTGCCATGACAGTTCAGATATTCATGTTCCTCAGAGGATGAACCCCACTGACTTTTGTGATCCACTGCCTAAATACTTAGAGCATCTAGCAGGTCAAACCTTTTACTTATCTTCTTCATTGATAGCCACACAATTTTGTGTAGATATTCATGTTCCCAAGACATTGTATCATGTGGTGATCCCCTGTTCATGTCAATGTTTTTGAGACACATGGATGCATGATTTAAAAGGTTAGTAGTGAATTCCCTCTCTCGCTCTCTCTCCTCTGTCCACGATTCCTATTTGTGTTGTGATGTTGTGACCGGACAGGACAGCTGTCCTGCTTGAGCCTCCAAAAACCTAAATCACAAACACACACACTCTCTCACAAATACACTTAGTCACACACACACACATACACACACACCTGTTGCTGTTCTTCCTGGATGAGTTTCATCACTGGCTCAGATTCTCTGTTGTGAAACCCTGCTCATTAGTTGCTCTTGCTCTCTCTAGTCGCCTCTCACATCTGCCGGCTTGCGTGGCAACTGACAGGACCACATGCATCACATGGTGTAACATTTGCCCTCTTGTTTGTCTCTCAAAATAACATCATAACTACTATAGTTTTTCCAGTCCCCCACCTTGACCCACCCACTGTCCCCTGGACTCTATTTGCTGGCAGTGAGTGACTGAAACACCTGACCCAGTGATTTCTGGTTTCAAAGTAATGGACACAGAGTCCTGTGTAATAGCTCCTGATCACGTTATGTTTTCTCCACACTAAACAGCTGACATCAGTCTCTACAATTTTAGAGGTGAATGAAATCATGTTATCACTTCAGCTGTTGCTGATCCTTACTTTACTCGAGATCTGAATTACCTGCACCATTCATATTAATATTAAATGTAATTTTCAAAATAAATTGTGATCCTACGAACACTAAATCATTCGTGATATCCTTTCATGCTGGCTAAACAGGCCACACAATTTGGCTGTGATGTCTCCTATTTTCATGTCCATCAGCATGTGTCTTCTGTATGAGCAGTCACATTCAAATTCATGTTAGTCAGCTGAGACCTCGTGGGGCACCAGTGGCTTTTACTTCACCTGCAACAGGTGGAGAAAAGCTATTTCACAATCTTCCATTCTCGATAATATTTAAAACTGTTCTTTGCAATGTGATACATTTTCCAGATATTTTATTCTGTGTCCCTCCTTGTCTGGATGGCAGGAACCTGCCTGGACATGTGAAGGTCCTGTGTGGACAGGAGTGAGAGCGGGGCCAAACAGACACATGATGACACATACGGGAGACATGAGCTGCTCAGATTGCACTCGCTGTCAACTGACGAGGCACTGTGAAGACATACTGCACTGAGAGATGGAGAGAGGCCAGGTGTCTTGATTGAATTTTTATTGTGAAAAATCAATAGTTAGTACCAGAAAAAGCAGTACAAAAACATTTAAAAAAAACACCCTTTAAAAAAAGTTAAATTGTATCTTACTAAATACAGAAATTGAGGCTATTCACACAAGGTCAGAAGTTAATATTTTAGTATACAGTAGATATGTAAATTATGTTGTAGAATCATATTGTGCATTATATCATTCTAGGGTAATGGGTCCTTTAAAAAAACACAAAATCTAAAAAACACTGCCAAAAGTCATATTTAGTCAAAATTC
Source organism: Anarrhichthys ocellatus (assembly GCF_004355925.1). NCBI lineage: Eukaryota > Metazoa > Chordata > Actinopteri > Perciformes > Anarhichadidae > Anarrhichthys > Anarrhichthys ocellatus. The sequence continues at coordinate 1,191,989 of NW_022280104.1, read as the reverse complement.
AGTCTAAATTTATACTTTGAACACATTCCTATGCTTTTATTCTGATCTCACCACTGCATGAAATATTTGGTGACAATGTTATAACAATATTTTCATCATCATTTTGTAGTGCAAAGCAACAAGTAATCCAAACTTTCACCAGACACAGCAGCAGTCAGACTGAGCACCACACAGAACACAGCCCCCGGGATTTAATCATGACAAGTGAAATCTCATGATTTAGAGCAGGCTGAAAATAGCACTTTCACCTTCTGTGAAGTCAAGACAGGTTGAGAAGGGGATGTGGCACACAATAGCCTGTTTTCATAGGTTTGGTTGTTTAAACATAGAAAAGACATGGAACAAGTACATTCCCAGTTATAGAAATGATTCAGGCATTTTAAATGAGTCCTTTGGTTGGAATAATGCATTAACACTTTTTGATTGACAGTTGTAAATAAACTGGTTTCAAATTAATAGCATTAAAGGAGAACATCAGAGATCAGCCATGATTTTGCCCATGGTTTGAGACATACGTCAAAGTCAGCGAGCCATGATCAAACAGTTTATACGGCAGAGTCCCCTTAGATGTCCAAGTGTCCGTCTTTGGATCGTAGCAATCGAAATTGTCTGAATCCTCGATGACGTCATTGCCGTTGATGTGACGTCCGCCTGTGACGTAGACTTTGTTGTTGAGGACGGTGGCAGAGTGGTGCATCCTCCTCTCCTTCAGGTTGGCACACTTGATGAACCGGTTGGCATTGGTATCGTATGCGATCACTCTCCTGGTGTATCCTGTGACAAGGGAGGCATTCATTTGAGAGGGGCAGCCCGTGTGATTCAAGCAGAATGCCCGCGATGCATTATGATAAATAAATCAATACGGAATTACAGCAGAATGAATATGGTTCTCTTTTTATGGATTCCTTTCTCCTTTTCTTAGCTGAATCAAAGGTGTTAAGTGTATGAGCTTTAAACATAAACATTGTTTTGTTAGCACTCATATTGTCTACCTCCAATGATGTAGATTTTGTCATCCACAATGGCAGCAGGAGCAGACACATTCTTCACGGTTCTGTTCTCCATCCTAGACCACATGTTCCTGGCAATGTGATACACCTACCGAACGGGGGAGGGGGGTCAGGGTGAGGGGGAAATAGATTGAGTGAGTGAGTGAATGAATGAATGAATGAGAAAGAATAGACGATGGAGCTGCAAATGAAAGAAAACATAAACCGTGATTTAGTGATTGAAGAGCATTACCTGTATTATTCTGACTGGGTTCTGCATGGCGTCCTCTCCTCCAAACACGTAGATCCTCTGGTTAGAAGCAGCCACTGCAGGGTGCAACACAGCCTCAGGCATGGGCGCCATAGCCTCCCATTGGTTGAACATACTGTTGTACCTGATAGCATTATGGAGAGAAGTGTTTTTATTTCCCACGTTTGCGTGTTTAGTTCTGTATGCGTATGGGCTTTTGCCAAGACAGGCTTTTGTTTGATGATAATTATGGTCCAACTCACCTCTCCGCGCTGTCCGTCAGTCGTCTGTCAGGCCCAAGGCCACCCAGGACAAAGATGAAGTGGAGGTAGGAGACACTTTGGTGGGCAAAGCGTGGCGTCAGCATGGGCTCTGCTGTCCGCCACTGGTTGGTCTTGAGGGAGAGGGTGTAGACGGTCGTGCTGACTTGGCAGTTCTTTGTGTTTGTGGTCAGGCCTCCGATGACATACAAGACACTGTGAAGGGCAACATAGGAGGCTTTATACAGACGAATGGGCAGCTTGGCGAGCTGCTGCCATGTCTCGCTCCTTTCATCGAAGACGAAGGCCTCCCTCGAGGTCTGCTCGCTGTTCTTCCTTCCTCCTACCACCACCAACATGTCGTGGGAGGAGTAGCGCCTCGGTGCAACCCAGAGAGGTTTGAAGTCAACCGCTGTGTCACCAACGCATTTCGTGTTGACGGAAAACATCAGGCGTCGGACCGATTCTATGAGCTCGGCGCAGAATGTGGAGGACTGGATCAGAGGGTCGTTGGCTATGAATTGAAAGAGGTATGTGGGATGGATGTGGCGGAGGCGAACTTTCTTGAAAAGGTCACTGATTGCACCACGCCTGGATAAAGGATCATGGTGGATCCAAGCTACCAGTGTCTCAAAGACCTGCTCCTCCTCCGCGTAAAGACCGTCATCCTCCAGGTATCCCATGAGCTCTGGCAGGGAGAGCTCACACAGATCCTCAGACGCTGACACGTCCGAGAAGCTCTTCATGGCCATCTCCTTTGCTTTGTCCCTCAAACTGTTACAATTCAGGATCTCAGAGAGCCGTATCATGCTCAAACAGTTGTCAGGGCTCAGTTGCTCCTGAAGGAAGCTCGAGCAGGCCTCAAAAAGGCGGCCATATTGCAACATGGATGCCGCCTGCATCAGAGGCAGCACGATATCCATGCTGATACTGACGAGTCCTGTGTAAACATAGTCAATGACACTGCTCAAAATGGCCGATGTGATGCCCTGTAAGTCAATCTTAGTCTGCTGTGTCTCTATGAAGTTGTTGCAGAACATTGCTCTGAAGTAGGGGCTGCTGGAGACCAGGACGTTGCGATGGCATGGGATCTCTGTGTTATCCGAACACAGTGACACATCGATCAGGATGTTCTCCTGTCTCAGTCCGTTGAGCTGCAGGAGCAGGTTGGAGGACTGCTCCTTGTCTTTGTAGTGGAAGATCTTGACCACTGGTCGGTCCATGCTGAGGAGAGACCATGCTGTTATTGTCAAATCAATTGGGTTGTTTTTTTTTCAAATCAAGCATGGATTCTTTTAGCATTTTTTAATGTAAGCTCCTCCTCCAACAACTTGTATAATCAGACACATACTCTAATTCTTGTTCAATCATTTTAGCTAATTTAGCACTAATGTGTACACTTTACCAAAACTGGATTAGATGTTAGTTTAGCTTAGAGTTTAGGGTCAGCAGTATAAGGATTTTGAGAAAAGGTCCCATTTTATAAGACATCTTAGAATTGATTATAATCCCGAGAATTTACAAATTCTAGTGAAACAAACACATTACCGCAGAACCATGCCACTGGAATTAGATTCAATACACTCCTGTGTCATGTATCCAAAATTCTGTCCTACAAATATTCTTGGTAAGCTGTAACCAAAACCACTGCTTGATTGTGTACTTTACAGATACCATGTTTTTTGAAGCCTGTTCAACTCATAACACACACACTAACTTTATTATGTGATCATTGCCTTTAAGCCCGCGGGCCCAATTTAGTGCTGCTACACCCAGTCATTCTACAAATAGGGCCTATAGAAGCCTGTCTGACTTATTATGAAGACTAGTTGTCTAAGTAGATTACCCCAGAAACACCTGCACAACTATTCATTGTCATGGAAAAAGTGGTGCATGTGACTGCAGCTCTTCCAATCCATTGCATGCATTACACATCATTGTAAAATAACACATACAAATGGACTAGTCTGATTCAAAGCAAGAAAATACAGAATGCTAATTTTAACATATCACTGGAAAAAAAAAACTCTTTTGTTTGATTCATATTTACATAGAATTTATCCAAAGCCATGCCAACAACATACATAAGACAACAAGCCTCAGAGGAATACATCTCCTACCTGTTCCTCTTCTCTCTCTTTTTATGTTGTGTGGTTGCCCCACTCTGTTTTCGAAAGCAAGATCTCAAGAGAAAATCTGATGCGTTGACATTTCCCTGTACTTTCTTCCTCTTAGCTCCTGCGTCGATACTGTGTGCCTGTGTGATACAAAGGGGGCTGTCTCTTTGTAGGAGCGTGCTGCGTACTGTTTGTTTGTTATGGTCTCTATCCACGAGGCCTCTGTGTGCATTCCTCCCCTAAAAATAGAGCCGCTCTTTGGCAACACGGCTGCAGACTCACATGTGTCTCGTCAAAGAGGTTTTCTCAGTATATGTCTGACTCCCCACCTAATCTTTTTCTTTCCTTCTATTTCCCTATGTCTTTCTTTCCCTCTTCCTCTTATATAATGTCACTTCAGTTCTCCCTGGTCTGATCTCTCATTTCTTCTCTATACCTTCCACTCCTATTCGCTTCACCATCTCCATCGCTGTCTGCCAGATGATTGTAGCAGTAAAAACAGCACTGATACTCGAACACCCATGTTATTGGCTGCTCACACTGTCGGCCGGCTGGTTGAAAACACAGAGATACAAAAACATGATTAGATTACTGAAGCAACTCAGAAACAGAGAGAGCAACCACATGTAAAACATTCAGGCCTTGACTACTGGCATCACAGCAAAGTCACCAGACCCAAGCTACTCAGATTTACCAAGAGGCTTGGGTTAATGGAGTAAAATTGTTGTACTCTAGGCTATGTGACGCACTGCTAAATATCTTTGGCTTCACTTTTACAGACGGCATTCATCCTTTAAGCATAAGGAAACGTCCTGATTTAACTGCACATCAACAACAGATGCTTGCGTTTCTTATGCTTGTATTTGTTGTGCTCACTTCAGCCTCATTTGCTTCACGCTCCCTGGAACAGATCAAGCTCAATCACCAGCTTTCGTGGAGTGCATCCCACAAGGTTCAGGTTTCGTAAAAGCTGGAGAATCAATGGTTGCTGGTCTGTTTCATAAATGTGGCCACATAAAAACAACGAAATTAGAGTGCATTTTCAGTCGTCATGATGTGACATGTTTTTCTTGTACTCGGGCTTGTTTACAGAGCTCTGCGAATCAGACATAAATAGCTGCTTGAGCTTCGACGACCACTACTGCAGTTCAATGTGGATTGCACAACAAAAACACTAGGTTAACCCACAAACTGCTTGTGCCATGCCAGCCTTCTATGTGGACAGTTTATCATGTTGTTGTTTGTGGGCTACACTGCAGCAAATACATGCAATTTAACTATGAAACTGCCAAATGACATGTATGTGGAGCACAAATCTGACAAGAAATGAACTGTATATCCAGGCAGTGATACTAAAAACTGAGGTCACAAAGTTCCCACATGTGACCCGATGAAACCAGCCGTCATGTAGGCAGCAGTCAAAACTAAACAGCTCCATCTAGTGTTTGTGTCTATAAAATGACAGTTTGGCATTTTGTGAAAAACGGGTTCCTTTTCCAATTAACTCTCTGGCATTTTAAGCCTTTTAGAGTGTAGTCATGGGTTTGTTTCCAAGTAAAATACACAATTAACAGGTCAGCTAAATTGTAAGGTAATACGTTTTTTTTACCATGCAACAAAATGTCACAAATTAATATCTGCCCTTCTAGCGTGATATTGGCATTAAAACTATCTCATCGATCTGTATAGTCAAGGGCAAAAGCTTAACTTGTTTGCCCAGAGGACAGCGGTGTCATTTTATAACTCACACACTCATATTCAAAGCTGTGATTGCATTCTTTAAAGTTAAGCATATTGTCTGCTATCTCTGTTCCTTCACCTTGACAGAAAGGAATCATTAATGTCTGCCTTTAGGCAACAACTTATTAAAAGTTAAAGCTGTGGCGCACAGTGTGCAGCAGAGCATTTTCATGCAGCATCATAACTGTTGCCACCCACCGCCCGGTGCTGTGTCTTCATATAACCAAATGATTATCTTCTCATAAGCACATGGTCTAATAGAGCCTATACCCGCGGGATTTAGATCTTGCTGATTGGTATAAATGTGTGTGTGTGTGTGTGTGTGTGTGTGTGTGAAGGGCAGACAGCTCTCCTTGGTCAAATACAAGACTATTTGAAAGCAACATGGACAGGGAGTGCAGTTTCTCTGACTTGACTTCATTTGATTGCACTCACTCGGTACAGGGCCGCAGGTTGTTTTGCATATGGAGCCCTTTTTTTTAACCACTTAAATTTGAGTAGTATTGAAATAATTTGAAATGTTACATGATACATAAGATAAACTCAGAGCATTGGCATTAAATAGGAGAAAGGTCCCAGATAATGATTCCCTTTCATCTCAGTTTGCTCAATGAAGACCTTTTTATATTTTTATTAAATCAATGTGAAAGTGAATGAAACGCATCATATCAGTGCTGATCAGTGCTATTCCACAGCCCAGAAGGGAAGAGACAAATTTCAAAAAGGTTTCATGTAGACTGCCATGTTTCCTTTTTTAGATTATAGTGCTCGCCATCATTTAATCCAGCACTACAAACACACGTAAAAACAACAGTATTTTCTGTTCGACTCAGTGTGGCGGTTGTGAGTTTCCTCCAGATTGAATCTCTTTCTTGTTGTTCTATGATAAATCTGAGGCTTGGTCTGAAGTATAGTAGTTTGTCACTTTGTCATATCTGTTGCGATAACGTGCCTTGGCCCCGGGGCTTCGATTCTCCGCTTGACTAAGCATGCTGAGACTTAGAGCCCAAACAAGCCTCGCTTCTACAGCAGAGTCCAAGAAGACTCACTAGGATTTGGGATTTTTTTATGACTTTTGCTTGAAAAAATGTTATTGATTCTAACGATGTCAGCGTAAATGAATTGTTATCCGAGCCACACACGGTCAGTATAAAGCTTCATAAAGACCTGCCCCCATTAGGTCAGGTTCTAGTAAGGCCATTAAAGGTGCAATCCTTACAATTTCAGTTCTGGTTGATTTGGTGACACCTGTGGTTGCTGTTGGTGATGCTAACAATGTCGTAATAAAACAACGCAGAGAGTTTATTCACCACCAGGAAGTCGGTTTAAAGAGCTTGTATGTCAGAAACAGCGACAACAGAGGAAGACGTGCAACACTCGCAACTTGTGTTTCGCAGTAGTTTTACTCGAAGCAAATATGTTTCTCTTCAAAATGACGGAAACGGACTGTTCTGCTCTTCCAGATTATGTCATCACGCGAAACATGTGCACACAAATTACGAGCAATGTGCGCATGCATCATTTCCTGTAAATCTTTTGTGTGTTTTCGCACCAGTTGAATCCAACACAGGAATGGCGGACTGCGCCACCGACAATGCAAAAAAATCAACTGAGGAGTGTAAATGTTTATAGCAGCCATCAAAAAGTAGTTTGATATGATGAACATCTGAAGGATTATAACTTTAAGATTAAATATCCTATTATCCTGTACAGTTACATTTTTGCTGTTTAAAGATATTTATTTTATATGTAGGTGCATGGTGACTGTGAGTTGCTGAGTCACAAAGCTGACATGGCTCATCCTAAAGTCCTTAAATGACCTGACGGTTGGTCTTAATTTGACTAAACTTGTATATCCCATTTGTAAAATAAACATCAGTTCAAGTCAGGCACCGACTGACTGGTGTGGATCGACTATTATATTGTACCTAATTTGTAGGAGTATAGCACAGACATCTCTTCAAGAAAACTCTTGGCATGGCCATGATGTAACTGAATCATGTGTGGGATTGTTATGTGACTTTAAGAAAAAAAAAAAATGGAGATGAGAAGTTCAATCTGAATTTAAGTGTCTCGCTGATACTCCTTTCAGACCAACTTACATTATTGTATCCACTAGGTGTCAGGCCAACGTTATGCAAATTTAAGGAGTGAAAGGTTGTCCCCCGTGACTTCCAGGAGGAAGCTATCAAGGCTAAACTCACAGTCAGTCTGTAAACACAACAGATGCATAAACTGGTGATATATTATTTTAGCTATTTTAGGCCAGCACGACAGAATACCTTCTAAAGATACACCGACAGAAAAATGAAGCTATTATTCCATCAGTTGTTTTGTTTATTGCTGCAAACAATGCACTTGAGGTGTGACATTTATAATGGCCATTTACTCAGGCGCAGATAGCCAAAACAATTGAAACAGACAGTGAGAATCACGTGATAACCTCTTGATCCTTGAGCTGTGGGGTGTTATTCCCAAGTGCAAAGAGATCCATGCCAGGCAACACGGAGAGCAGCAATCTGGCTTTGATGGAGAGACGTCCACGTTGTAAATCAACAAAGAGCGAGGGGAGGGCGGGGGTGAAGGAGGTTTGAGAGGAGTAGCCCACAGAGACAAAGAAAGAGAGAGAGTTGGGTTCTGTACGTTCACACATGCCCAAGCAGGGATGAGGTCTTAAAGGGCTTACAGTTAGCTGCTTAAAATTCTTCTGATGTAACCAACACATGCAGGACAGGTTATTCGGAGAAGGAAAAAAAGTGCTTTGTAGCAACAAAAAATGTGGAGGTGGAGGGGGAAATGCTTTGTGTTTACTCATCGTGCCCTCCACTGTAGCTCTCCCAAGGTTCCTCTCTTGTTGGTGTGGCGGTCATTCAGTCGTCGCTGCTGTGCAATCTGACAGCCTCCCTTTATGCCGGCTCAAATAGAGTCAGATAGACTGTGGGGGTTAGTGGGTGGTGTGCGAATGGAGGGGGACCTTTGTGGATAATGCGTGTGCCTTTATGTGTGCTATATGTTGCTACATGTGTGGGAGGGAGGCGATGTGAGCGCGCGTGTGTGTGTGTGTGAGTGTGTACAGCAGATATTGATATTCTGCTAGCAGCAGAAGCTGAAGCCAATGTCTTTAAAGTGTCAGCCCTCAGCAGCCAGCCAGGTGTACCCGAGGTTCAGAAGAGAGAGGGCGATCGACGAAAGGGAATAAAGCGAACAACGGAGCGAGAGAGGAGAAGAGAGAGGTCATGAAAGACAGCAGAAATACAAAAGCAGATGGAGACCGACAGAGAGAGGAGTGCTACAGAGAGGAAGGGAGAAAATATATATAGAGAGGGGATGAAGAGAAAGAACGCTTTTGCTGGGTTTCTGGAGGTGAAATTACTCGCATGTCTTTGAAGGCCTCTATGGCTGTCTGTACCCTCTGTATTGTGGCCATCGGGCAGTCAGAGACACAGGTGGACACAAGGGGAGCGGTGGATGCAGGGACAGACAGTCAAAATGTCAGGTTTCAAAACGGAACAAATGAGTGGTTTTCAGGTTCAGCCAGGGTCAGTCATCAAACAAAAGAATAATTCAAAGTGTGGTTCGCCATTAAACAGACTGCCAATCAAAGAGGCTGCTAGAGTTTTGATTGTGACTCTATACTTTACACCCTACTTAATGGTGTTTTTATTTTCTATTGTTCTGGCCTTTTGTTTCAAACAGCAGCTAAACATAATCATTTCAGTTGTATATTAGTTTTGAAAGGTAAATAAAAGGCGTTTGTAGAGCACAAACAAATAGCACACCTCTCTACAAAGGTGGTAAGAAGCTTCTTATGGAGGAGAAGGATTTCCTTCCTCATCACTGTTTCAGGTATGACCAGGACTACTTTGTTTAAAGCTTCTCCAATTAATGATTATATGTTGGCAGTTGATCAAATTACTATGTGTAGTGCCAAAGGGGTTAAAGAATCATCACCTGACTCTGCAGTTCCCCTCAGTGGTTTTAATGTATTTAAGTCCATTGTTTTGGTTTTAAAGCCCCCAACCTTACTTTTCCAATTCAGGCAGTTGATGTCAGCAAAAGAGCTTTAAAAAATTTTCCTTGCACCACATAAAGCTGACAGACAAAGTTAGCAACTAGCAAGTAAACATCGGCAGCACTCAGCAGCTAAAGAGCCAGATATCTTCCACAGGAGTTGGTGGTGACCAAAAACTAAAAGGAGGTGAAAGGAGAGTGTATATTTGATGGGACTCCAAATGTGTCTGCCCAACTGTTTTCCATTCAATTTGTTGTTTCAACTGTATGAGGTGATAAAAACGGTTCTGCTGGTTTAACCTTTACTTATCTGGGGAAGATTTTTTTTAAAGCTGCAGTCCACACTCACAACGTGCACATTCACACCTGGAAGCTGCCCAGTGCAACCACAATCTGACCTGTTGGTCACTGAACTGTTAATGGATTGAGGGACTCGCTCAAGGGCCCCTCGGTGAGGGGAAGCATTACTTTCTAATGTAGAGCTTCATTTTTGTTCAAAGACAAAACCTCTTAATGCCAAGCTCTCAGCTCAGGCCTACCATTTATGATCTTATTGAGCTTCTCTCATTATGCTGAAGTTCTTCTCATCTGCATCATACCGTCCATCGTTTCCTTCAGGTTCCTCTTGGCTTTACCACATTAGCATCATTGCCCAGCACCCTCGGCTCCTTCTATGCCTCCCCATGTCCTCCTCGGAACCTGTTGCACTGCTCCTCTCCTCCCTCATTCCTCTCGCGCTCCCCACTCTTTCCTCCCACCTCATCGCGCACCCACACATTTCTAAACACAGTCCATGTTAATGGAATGTACTTGAGTAGCAGATAATTCAGCTTGGGGATGATGACTGCTCTGACCTTGTCTAAGATGCTGTTTTTTTGTCAAGCCAGATCCATTCGGTGCCTGTGTATGTATTCACTTAAAAGGAACATCAGGGGCTAATCACCTAAACGCTGATAAGGCTATTTAGAAAAAAAACATTCCAATGAATGCAGCATGCCTCCTTCTTGTGAAAGTACTCTTCAGCCCTAAATCTATTTTGTACACGCATATCTTCTTTCTGGAATTGGCTGAATGTTGTTAAAGGTAATGTTCTGGCTCGATTTGAGCATCCAAATACCATCCTTTACATTTGATAACAGGAGAAACTATTATAAAACAATTGAAAGAAAGGCCCCCCCTAACATTGCTGTGTTCTTTTATGTTCAGTGTCAGCAGTCAAGTTTGTTTCATTGAGTGAAGCCAGCTTAGTGAACTACCAGCGGAGTTACATTTGCAGTCTTGTCTCATCTGCACTCTGGTCTAGACTATTTCCTCCTGACCTCCAAGTGTGTAACTGAGGAATGAGTTACTAACAGCACAGATAATTGCTATTCATCAACCTCATTTTTGTTAGAATATCTGAGTGCATTGTTTGCGCTGAATGAGAGTTTTCAATAACACGCTTTTATTTTTCCATCAAACATGTTGAGCTAGCCGTGACCTCGACCCCCTGTGGGAAAGAGGCCTCTTGTTGACAGGTATGGTTTTCACCAACATGTTTGCATTGCATTCTTTTTAGCCACTAGACGTGATCTATACTTTGCATGTGCATTGCAAACAGAAGGAACATTGTTTAAATGGGTTGTTCAGCGTCACCGATAAGAGGCTTGCAGGTTGAGATTTTCTGGTTTAAACTCTTATACAATGACACAATTATTTGCCTATTTGTTACTGAGGGCAAAAATTGAAACATCTTTACTCCTTTTATTCTTAAGAGAAAAGTTAGAAGGTCGAAAAATAAAACTTCTCTACATGCAAGCGATACTACATGCTCCGGTACTGTGGGGCTCTCCCTCCTGCGTGGGCGAACCACGAGTTGTGTCAGTGGTCAGTGAAAGAGGAAGGCCTCCCCCTTGTTGCCACAAATGATGACCATTGTCTGTCTTTAAGGTTAATAGAAAAACAGAGCAACACCGGTGCACTCTAACATCTCCCCAGTTAAATATGAATAAATGCGAGTACCGGGGCGTCGAGCATTATTAAAAACGATCAGTCAGTCGGATTACAACTCACACTCTCGCCGCACTGCTGCCAGCCTGAAGCTGGATGTGTCTCTGTGGAGCCCCTGATATTGAATAAAGACATGCCACACTCACAGAAAATAGCTATGCTTTAATATGCAGCAGCAGTAGGAACTTTTCTTCCCCCCTGAAGGCATTAGATTTGAGTGTGCCTTATCCCGTTGTTCAATGGCCTGGTCTACATGGCAACAGTCCAACAGAGATGAGAAGAGGCTTGTCATTGGATTTGAGGGAAGGCTGTGCAGACCGGTATGCTCTAAAGTTTGTGTCTTTATTCCTATCTTCTGCTGTCTTCACACGTGTTTTCAGCAACACTTCTGCTGTTAACTGCACAGGTTTTAATGCAAATGTGTGCCGTCTTGTCCAAACTCAAAACTATAGGATTTGACTTAATAATGGCAAACCTTTAGTCGGAGAGCAACCACAGAAAATGTTTCCAAACCCGAAATAGCCCAATCAGAGCCTTGATCTCGACTGTTCGTCATAAAAGCCCTTTTTGTCAACAGGAAGCAGGTAACAGAACTCCAAACAGCAACGATGACAAAGGCAAACTGACAAAAGACAAGGGGAGAACCTAAATACCCAAGGACAGGAGGGAGATAACGAGGGACAGGTGACAGCAGGGCTAACGAGCAACAGGTGAATCTCATAAGGGCGGGGCCGACAATCACACAGGCAGGAAACAAACCAAGGCAAGAAGTAAAGATGCAAGAGGAGAGGATGAAAACAGACTAAATGAAAACAAAAAACTAATTTAACTGCTCACTTTAGTGAAAAAGAAGTTTCACCGGGCAGAAAACAGCTTCATTTGACAGCACTGAATTCTACACAGATGCTCAATAAGAAAACCACCTCACTAAAAACCTATTTAAACCACTGGTTCCCAATTTCAACCCACATCAGTGCTCCATGGAGCATTTGTTTCCAACCAGCCAGTTAATTGCATTGTCTTTGTGTCCCAGGTCTGAAGCAGTCCGTCATTAGCTGGCCAAAATGAAAAAAACAGCAGGACCAGCATTAAAGACCAGTGATACAAACACTAACTGACTCTCCCTCGCTGACGTCCCTCTTTCTCTCTCCCTTCTCCCAACCTGTAATCCTGTGATCAGTTGTCCGGGCAACAGCACTGGCTACCGTTCCCCCACATGCACAGTGTTGCCGGGTCAGGATGAAAGTGCCGGGAGGGGGCGATGCAAATCACCTATTGCACCCCACTGGAGCTCTCCATAGAGATCCTGGGCGTAAGCCTGCCCCGAGGTTTTTCTCCCAACGAAGGTGCAACACCTTTGTGTGTTATTATCGCTCTTGCATGAAAGATCTCTGCCTTGCACATAAATAAATTAAAGTAATTCCAGACCTGATATTTGTTTCACTTAGATCTTAGATGTGTGTTTACAGTCACGGAGTATCATGTATGATTTGCTTTTTTTTTGTTGCTTTGTCAAATGAATATTTTATCAAAACAGGACTTCATTTTATTCCACTGCTCCATCCACAAATCAAGGCCTTACAAGACACATTGTAACTGTTTCGAAAGCCAACATATTCATGCTATTTATATATCGGATGCTGAAATGATACACAGAGAGCACAGGAGGAGGACGCTTTTGGAATGTGGAAAGTTGAGTGGCAGGGAATAAACATACGTGTACATGTACTTTACATATACTGCGACTGCACAATCGTGTGCCACTTCAGGGCAAATACACATCTTGTCTGCTTTCTTACACGGCATCAATAGCACCCATCGGGCTCACTGTTGTTGAGGAATTAGCTCATAGCCTTGTGCACTGCAGCTCTCTGGCTCCTCCGTAATCTCTCCTGCAAACTTTGTGTGAACTCATGTGGACATAATACCTTCATTCAGGAGTCAATGGCATGTGGAACAACAGCACAAAGGAGAGTTTCTGAAATGTTTTTGTAGGAAAATAAAAAATACAAAAGATGCTCTCCGTATACGATTTCCTGATACTGTGGCAGGGGAGAAGACTCTCTGGATGAGGACCTTCTCAAGATAGGTGTATTATATCTAGACACATTGTTAATAACAGAGAATATATGCAAAGAGTTGTTGCTGTAATTACACGTCACATTCCCCTTTTTAAATGTGGATTTTATTTTTGAATCAACATAACCATCTGTCTGTCTCTCTGTCTTCATTTTCTGACTCTGAATCCTCTCTGACTGTGATCACATAGACTGCTGCTTTTGGTCGTCTAACAAAAACAGATGCATGGTGCCTGATAGAAATTATAAACTCTTGTCAACAAACAGTACGTTCCATTTTCCCCCTCGGGGATGGTGAGAGTATATTTTCCTCCAACAAAATGGCACGAATGAAAAAAATAAAAAAATGAATCTGTCATAGAGTAATGACTGAATTTACATGTCTTGTGGTTTAAATAAAAGTGGAGACATAATTTGGCAATTTCTTTTTCAATGAGCTGGTTCCTCAGACGGGCACCGTCAGTGGTTTTATCTGTTCGTGCACAGGAATATATTGTGGTGCTTGTGTATCACTTGTACAAACAGAGAGAGTGAACATTTGGAGTTTGATGGAGTGTCTGAACCGCCCACAATACACACAAATTACCAAAACCCTTCAGGGCCTCTTCTCTGTACTCGTGTCATTTAAATAGCTTAAACATTACAGGATTGTGACTGCACTTAATGTCACTCTGAAAGGAACTTGATGAGTTCAGCTCCCTCTTCATCTCCTCTCCCGCTGTGGTCTATTCAGCAGAATGTGATATGACACCTGTACTGTACCAGAGTTCCCGCTCTTTGCAAACTCGACTCAAGCTGATTTCATTTCTGTGAATACTTTTTTTTCCCTCTCCCCCTGCACTGTCACTGCCAGACCTGTAAATACTCATCCTGACCTCGAATAGCCCGACAGCCCTCCGAGATAATCCCGCAGCCTCGCTGAGGAGTGGAGAAACAGTGTAGAGAAATCCGCTGGGAGAGAGTGACTGTTGGAAAATTCACACTGACTTCTTCTTTTGCTTATTTATCTTTGTGACAGTGGGTCCAGAGAAGGGGATGACAGAGAGAGAGAGAGAGAGAGAGAGAGAGCGGTGTGGTGTGTTGGCCCTGCAGCGAGAGGCTGTGATCATGAGTGGCAGTAGAGAGACAACAGTGAAGGAAAGGGACGGCGGGGCCTGTGACAAGAGCTGTAATGGTAATGCATGTCACATCGATGAGGCCACGCCAAGGGAAGTTGGGAACGGGGGTCATCTCCACATTCCGTCTCCCAGCAACTCTGCTCGGGGCTCTTACTCCAATTTTCACTGCTGTCATTTGTTTGGTCCTTCTCTGTCTCTGTATTCATCTTTTCCTTTTACCCTAATCTTTCTCTGTTTCACTGTGACTTTTCTTTCCTCTACTCTTTCTACAATGGACACTATTCATCCGTCACCCCTGTCTTTGTCTCTCTCCTCTCAGTCTCTCCAAACTCCTTACAATTCACTACTCCGTTCTGGACTCTATACTTTTTCAAGTTAAGGAAGTGAAGCCAGGTTTAAACACAGCCCCTTTAATAAAGCTGGTGTAGGGAATTTTGGAGAGTAAACTAGTGTTGTATCTAACCCAAAAAATCCCAGCCCCTCCCCTCGGGCCTCCCTCTAAAGCCACTCCCACAAAACACATAGAGGAGGTGTCCACAAGAGAGCGTTACGGACAGGCGCAGCGCACCTTTGTCACTGCTAACTGTATTCAACTACGGCGTGTCTCATTCAAATGCAAGAAAACACCTAACATTATCATAATGAGCGTAAACGTGAACATGGCTATTGTTGGGAAATTTTGTTTGTCTAGACTTGTGAAAGACTGCGGTCACGCCCAATGAGTGCACTGGCATATAGTGCGCGCAGGTACAAAGGCAGGGTATAGGCCATTCATGGACAGGCTTATTACAGGCATTGGACATGCGATTTTGTTTTCTGCAAATATTTCTTTATTTTGCAAAATTAGAGGTTTTCTAAAGGGAATCTGGTGGTCGGAAACACTATTGCTTTTGCCCACAGGGACCGCCAAAATCAACACAGCATCTTAGCATCTTTACATTTGTTTAAAACGTTTAAAACGACGGCTCTTTACTTGTAACACAGTGTTCCCTATATTATGTTATTTCTGCTTTTACTAAAACTTCTCTCGCGCTACTGGTGATAGTCTACACCTGTGTTGTCTCTCTGCATGTACACTCATTTCCACAGAGTGCCAGACGGGTGGCATTAGTCTGGGTGGGCGACACCAAGGTGTCCAAATTCTCTTTGCGGCCCACTGCTCCATTGAGCTGCACAGAGGAGCTTAGCAAGTAAGAAAACAGCGCTAATCATTACCCACACCCTCACCCACAGCCCTTCCCTTTCCTCTGCCCCTTCCCACCTCCTTCCTCTCATTAAAATAAGTCAGAGAAAGCTAGCCTGCATACTGATGCTTTGTTAAGCACTCTTAATTGAACTTGAGGATTCTTAATGTGCTATCATTCAATTGCTTAGTCTGTGTGCTCTCAGCTGCTTCGGCCTTCTGTCCTGAATTTATCGCCACCTCCTCCACTGCCCGTTGATTCAGCTTTTGGAGGAAGGGCTCTGTGTCAGATTTGTAGTGTGCGGGCATGGAGGAAAAGGGCATTGACTCTTTATACAACAGAGGGAACAAAAGCGCTCACTTGGTGCCAGCTGGGAGCTTCATCATCAGCCAGGAAAGAGAGAGAGAGAGAGAGAGAGAGAGAGAGAGAGAGAGAGAGAGAGA
>NW_022280104.1:1130881-1175800 GCF_004355925.1 Anarrhichthys ocellatus | reverse complement strand
AGAGAGAGAGAGAGAGAGAGAGAGAGAGAGAGAGAGAGAGAGAGAGAAAGGAAGCAGTGTGAAAGAGCAAGAGCGAAAATAAAAAGTTATTGGAACAGATTGGGCAAGGTGACATCAATAGCATCCCAAGCAGGGGCACAAATTAGCCGGGCGAGAAGCAGCGCAGCATGGGAGCCGACAGCTGGGGCCCCGCGCAATGCCACCAGGGGATTAGCGGGGTTTCAGGATCTGACACAGAGGGGATGAGCGTCATGGGCAGAATAAAGAGCAACGCGGGGATTAGAGAGCTTCCCGACACTCCACCAACACTCATGAAAGGCTTAAAGGGCTATAGATATCATTAATGAATGGACAGAGAGAGAGACAGGGAGAGGTTGGGGGGGTCTTTTTGCTTTTATTCAGTCTGACCCCCCTACCTTGCCACTGTGATTTTTAATGATCATACATTCCATGTGCATACATTAAAAGTCAATGAGCGGCTGGCTAAAGAGGCAAACTGCCTGTGTGTTGATCACTCAACATAACACACAGCGCACCAGACAGAGATGGCGGGCGCTGACTGGTGTACGTTCAGTTCATGCCACCCTCTGAAGAGTAGACCTGAATTATTCATCTGAAAGTCGTGGTGAAAATGACGAACATTTATTTGAGTATACGCTTTTTTGTGTGAGTACACTGGAACAACAAGATAGCATTCATTGCGGTGTGCGTGTGTGTCTGTGCTGCCGGGATACGTGCAGGCATCAAATTCTGCATTCAGATGCCGGGTATGGGGTGATTTGAGGGGCCACAAGTCTGTGTCTTGTTTTATAAAAAGGAAATTGCTTAGTTTTCTCTTATAAGCCGACCATGCCTTTGGACAGGCTCAGCCGGTCTACACAACCGCTGCAGGGATTTGACACCGAGATAACCTTTGTTCCAGTTACTCACAACACTCCAAAGACAAACTCGTGGCGTTAGCCTAATGTGATTTTGGAAAATGCCATGCAGAAGTGAAAGTTTGCAGAATATCATCACGATCTGTGAACTTAAAAATACCCGCGTGCAGCCTCTTCCATGATAACGTCATTGCCTCTGAGCCAAATGGGATATCCTGGACAGGAAGGCATGGGGAGATAAGTCGGCCCGTTGTTTAGGAACATGGCGTTATCATCATCCCCCTCGTCGCCGGAGCTCTGTGTGTAGCTCTAATGGAGTCTTTATCGGGACAGACCTAACTACTTATCAGCGGTTCGCTGCCACAGATCAAGAGCACAACTGGATTTGCTGAAGGGGCGGAACGCTCTTTGATGAACTTCAGTCAAAGTTTAATGAAAGTAAATCTGCGTCCATAATAAGGCCTTGGCTTGCTCCTTCAGCAGTATCTCAGTCTGTGGGTACAGGATGGGTGTTTGTGGATGGAAGGATTCTGTGTAAAATACAGCCAGAGCTCTGTTTGTCTGCTTGTGTTTGTCAATCCACCAGAAATAGATATACAGAGTCGTGGACTTTGTCACGGCTGGGGATAAAACAAAAAGATCCTACAAGGAGCCTTTTATGATTATTTTCTTCTTTGCAGCGTGGACTTGGCGCTCAGTTTGCCCAGGCGACTCACATCCAAGTTGTTTTGGAAATGAATCCTTTGGTGCGCGGGAGTCCCTGCCTCCCACTGTGGGTACACACACAAACTGCATCCTGAGTCCTGCTGCATCAGATGAGCCACACCTTGTCCTTGTGTGCAGTGTGCTACCATTGTCCTTACAGATCCCCTGAGAAGGGTGTGTGTGTGTGTGTGTGTGTGCGTGTGTGTGTGTGCGTGCGTGTTTGTGTCGACCCCTTCTTCCTCTGCTCTCTGAACAAACATATAGTGAATAACCTGTTGTAATATGCCTGAGGAACAAAGAATATAAAGCTCTGTATAAGAAGTTTTAATCTACTGTACTTCCTGTATCATGATTGATGTTACACAGAAGAGCCTTGTTGCAATTATTGTTGTTCTGTACTCTTGCTGCAGCGGCACCGGCGTAGGAGAAAATAGAGACGACATAAAAAAAAAAGAAACTCCATTGCAATACCAATAAAATATTTGTCTGTAATTGCAATGATGATAGTGTAGGCGATTTCTTTTCTAAAAAGTTTTGATTAGAAAGCCATATTAGCAAGGTGTGGAAATTTGAACGCAGCTTCATTGCTCCTTTGTTGTCAACACACTTTGTTAGAAACGTAATCAGGAGCTTTGTTGATGATAAACCTCAAACTCAGACCTTAAAGTGAAGCATTAGTATTGCTTCACAGCAGACACTCGGATTCGGAGAGGCAGTGGTGTAGTCATTACCACCTCCCAATTTCACATTGAGATTTTAATCACCGGCTACAGTATTTCTGATTGATGTGTGCGTGTGTGAATTGTGCGTATACACATATATCTGGGCACACAAGGGGGGGGGTTGTAATACATCTTCATAATTAGTCTCATAATTATAAGGCAATAAACTGCAGTACACATGGGAGACTGATCCATCTCTGGGATACCGCAATTACCCTGCGAAGATGTGTTGCTGTGACAAATCTCCAGAAGCAAAGTAGAGCTCTGCACCTTTCCGTCTGAAACAACATGCACAACACAGGCTTAGTTCAGGTTTGTGTTTACAAATGTGTGAGGGAAGTATAAATGTGTCAAAGCAAAGGGTTTGGACGGAGCGTTTGGCCTGGTCGTAGAAACAAATTATTCCCCCATAAAACATTAGCCTGATTTGATTTTAAATTCCAGTCCTGTTGCCACCTCTTTCTCTCTCTTTCTGTACATTTATTTTTCTTCCGAAAGGCTGTCTAGACTGCAATCCCTGAAATGCTGATGCACAACAGCTCGTCTTCGAGCTCTCGTCAATCTGGTCGATGTGGCGATATCACACGGCCACTGAGTGAGTCTAAATTGGCTTTGCCTCCATTAGCCTCAACAGGGCCTCATTATCAGCAGCTAACATCTAGCCTGCAGGGCCGGACCTCTGCTGCTCTGCCACCCATCACGCACACACACACACACACTTACACACACATGCACAGACTCACAGGTATGCACGGGCACACACATACGGAGATGTTCTCGTTGCCTCACACGCTCACACCCTGTAATAATTCCATTTCCATGTTTTTGATTAAGCCAGCAGGACGTTTCAGTTTGCTACTGAGCACACCTGCTTTCATAGCAGACACCCACAAAGGATGATGGGATGCTCCTCAGCTGGAAATAGAATAGGAAATCAGCCGGGGTGGTGTGACGTTTCGTGATGACTGCATGACGGTAGACATTATTTTCAATATGAATGAGCAACCCCTCCTCACATGTATGTGCAAAGGTTAAGTTTGCTTAAATTCACACTCAACTACACACAGAAAATGTCACTTGGTGTAACCTTTTCTAAACAACGTGCAGACCTTTTCCATTCAGCATCAGCGGTCACAGTCTGAACATGGACGTCATGCTTGCACGTCATCCTGCAAAATAATGGATCAGTGGTCCTAAATCTAGTTTTCTGTTTTCTTGAGGTAGTACTGTAGCATGTCAATGTCTCTGGTCAAAACGAGTCATGTTTTATCATCAGTTAACCAATAGGCACTTTTTAAATCAGCAAGGAATCTTCCATTCAGAGATCAATTGTTGGACTTGTTTTCAAGGAATAGTTGAACATTTTGGGGAAATATGAGTATTTGAGTTTGATGAAAAGATTGATACGACTACACTGGTGCCAGTTAGCTCAACTTAGCTTAGCATAAAGACTGGAAACGGGAGGAAACACATAGTCTTCGGCTATGTCTGACGGTTACAAAAACCGCCTACTCGCACCTCTAAAGTTTACTAGTTAACAATTAGCTGTTTTCCTGTTTTTTTTATGCTACGCTACAAGCGAAATGTCTTCCTCTAGACGCTTAATAACGATCATTACTCTGTAGTCGGTCAAGTGTTTCGTAGCAGTATTTGCTCCACTGCTTCCCTTTCTGTGGTGCGCAGGAGAACAGGACTTCTCTAAACCACCTGCAGTCATCTAATATCTGCAATTCATGAGAAAGAATGAGGCACAGTTATCACAAAAAGCAGATGTCAAAAAGTCTGAGTCATGGACGTCATCGGGGGTCAACTGAAACTACTTACAATAAGCAAATAAAGCAAAAACGCAAACAAGGAAAGAGTGAGTCCAGGAAGAGAGGTACAGCATAAGGGCATACCTGATTTAGTTAATTATTATTATTGGTGAAGGACATAAGAAAATCCAGCTCTGACCCTGACAATTAAACTCACTGCACAGGAGCAGCAGCGTGGAATTGAAATTAAAGAAGAGCAAGAACTGCAATAAGCACTAATTTGATTCCCTGGGATCTGGGAGGAAGTTTTGTAAAGACTGCCGCGAGGGTAGACTCTATTAATTGCTAAAATCACTGTCGGGGGATTATGACTCTTGCTGCCAGGTGCAGCACACTCCAATCACAAAACTGACACTTTTCCAAAACTGTGGGACTACTTTGCGAATGTTTTCGTGAGTCTTAAATACTAGCAATACTAGTATGTATGATTATATATATATATATTTATAGTCTTTCCATTGATCTCTAAAGATTTTAATGTAACTCAAGCTAAACTCTCTGTAAAGTATAAATACTAAGGCAGAACAGAAGAGTTTTTTGTGAAAGGCCTACAACTGTATAATTGGCATAAGTTGACATAGCTTAAATAGTAATTTTGCGATTAGCCAGGATTCTCTGTGGTGACTCAGGATACGACGAATGTTTTAACTATTGAATCAGCCTTAAATAATTGAAGTGACAAACAGGTCAGAGTGCTTGAAGGCAACAAATCTCAGTCACATCTCGGTTCAAGTATGAGGGTTTAATAACCACTGTGGTCTCTGTTCCCTTTCTCTCTCCCAGGTCTTAACTCAAGCCTCCCATCCCTCTCTTTCGTTCTTTTATTCGTTCATTCATCCATCACCATCCAAAGGAACAGGGTCAGTTTATTGAAGCTTCCCGCGGGCTCGTTCTTGCTGTCTGGCTCTGCTTATGTAAACCAGACAGGCCCGGCTGACCGAACACGACAGCTCAAACTGAAAGGGGGCCTGACTCCATTCTGACGAGCTCAAATTCTACGCTCTTCCTCTCGTCACAATGATCAAATCAAAGATATTCTTAGATTGTCTTACAAAGCTATCCTTACACATGATGTCTTGTAGCTTCACCCGGCCTGACTTGCTACGTTGGTATTCTTGTTTCCTTTGTTATTTCTTTGAAAGCAGTCTTTAAACTGATCATTCTAAGCTCAGCACTTCCCCCAGTCGTAGCTGTTAACAGAGGCTTTACCTTCACATTCTGCTCAGTCCTACCAAACCACATGTGTCAAGGAAAGTGAAAGAAACAACAAAGGAAGGAAGGGAACATTGGTTCCTGTCTGTCTGCGTGGAAGCAGACAAACTAAATTCAATTGTTGTGCAGTTGAAAAGTAGCAAGTGCAGCACAAACAGTGCAAAACTAGGTTATGGGAGTGTTGCCTTGAAAAAGGAGAGCAACGCTACAACTCCATGGAGCTGGGAAGGAATGGACTTTGCCTTTGTGCAGCTGAAAAAACAAACGGTCGTCCCACGCCGGGGCAAGAAAGAATCACAGTCTGAAACGAAGCAGTGAACACAGTTCAGTCCAAGTCAAACGCTGAGTCCCATACTAACGATTGACCAAATGCAAGGGGATGGTACAAGAAGTAAAGTTTACAGTGAAATGTGGTAGAAGAAGGAAAAAAAAGTTGCATGAGTTGCAGCACTGTGGATCAATAGTTGCTAATGAATGCAGTGCAGTTAATTTTGGAGTTTCATTACACTCGGTCTAATTCACAGGAAATGGAACTGTCTCTCCAAACACAAGCATAAACATGATTCAGGTGAGTGGGCAGTTAAATTGGCCTGACAAAACCCCGCAGCACTCTGCTTCTGTCTAAAGCGGATGTTTTTAATCTGAGAAAACAAATTCATATTTTTTATGAGTTAACCGTTGACATGACTGGAAAGTGGCGAGTATCAGACTCTGCTGTTCATCAGTGCTGGCACAATTTGGATAAAAAAAATAATGGTTCAATCTAAGTTATTATTATTGTTGACTGCCGAGAGGCCACACTCAACACCCACCACTGACCATCAATGGTGCTGATATAGAGAGAGTGAGCAGCACCAAATTCCTGGGGGTGGACATCAGTGAAGACCTCTCGTGGACAGCCAACACAACATCACTGGCAAAGAAAACTCAGAGGCGCCTCTACTTTCTCTGCAAACTGAAGAAGGCAAGAACACCACCACCCATCCTGTGCACCTTTTACCGAGGCACCATTGAGAGCATCCTGACAAACTGTATCACTGTGTGGGGCGGAAGCTGCACTGACTACAACAGGAAAGCCCTGCAGCGCATAGTGAACACAGCTGGAAGGATCATTGGTGCCTCACTCCCCTCACTCCCCTCCCTGCAGGACATATACGACACTCGCCTCACCCGCAAACTGACCATGATTGTGCGCGACTCCAGCCACCCCTCACACAGTCTCTTCAGCCTCCTGCCCTCTGGGAGAAGATACCGGAGCCTCCGTGCTCGCACCACCAGACTCTCAAACAGCTTCGTCCACCAGGCTGTTAGGAAGCTGAACTCTCTGAACTCTCTCCCTCCTCTCTTTTAAAACTCCCCATGTCCAACTGCTGCTAAATACAGATTGATAGTTTTTTTGTTCTTTTTTCTCTTATTATATATATATATTGTCTAAATGTTTTTTTAATCTATTGCACTGTATTCACTTTATATGTTTATATGTTGGACTAGAGAGAAACGTCTTTTCAACTCCCCTGTATGTCCAGTACATTGTGGAATTGACAATAAAGCAAACTTTGAACTTTGAACTTTAAGGGCAATCTGTTTTCCTATCTTATCTTACAAGTGCACTCTCTCTCCCAACAGCCATTCATAAATCCTATGCTTTGCTGCTTAAAGAGGAATCCTATTGGCAAAAACCTTAGCAGCTCATAGATGCTGTTTGAGTAGCAAATACAACTGGGAATCTATTAAAATCCCTCAGGTGAGATTCATATTCTAAATAGTCGAGCACAACTGAGATTGTCAAATGTCCTCACACTATCCATCTTTCAGCTCGGTGTGTTTTTTGTCCCACATGGATAACAATCTCACAGTGGCTTAGAGCCCTGTCCAAAATACACACTCCCACTTCCTGTAGGCCTGTCAGATAGAATCTCCTCATAAGCACACTCCTCTGAAGTTCAGACATGTTTGCGTGTGGGAAGAAGTTGTTAGATTATGACATTCTGTAAACACAAGGTGGGTTTGATTTGAGCTCTGGCTCGTCCCCAACTTCTGTAATGTTGCCAGTTGTGCCTGAAGGGTGTGGGCTTTCCTCCAATCCTCCACGGGAAACATGACAGACTCGCTGGCCAAAAGGCTGATATGAATGAGCCAATATGTCAAACCCAAAGCTTCCCCTGGTTTCACACGTGCTTGTGTTGCGGTAAAAAAGATGTCTCTCACTCTCGCAAGTCGCATCTAAATCGAGTTTGGCTGCAGAATCACGCTGGTGGCCTTTTTCTGGAGTCATTCGAGTTTAATCAGGAATGCACTGGCTCAGCTTTCTTGGGCTACTGGACTGAATGAGAGACAAGCTAAATAAAAGATAACCCGTGGAGTTTTCATGATCGGGTCCCTGTTTTGTTTGGCTGGTTTCACGCTGTTCTGCCGCTCAACAGTTGTAGTAACAGCTGTAGTAAATGTAGTAACAGCTGTTATCACGTCGCGTCAACAAAGGCGGCGTAAGGAGATGACTGCAAATGTTTTATGAGGAAGAAAATACGTATATGCTAGGCCTCAAAGACACACACTTTGTATTTTGGTGAGCAACACTAAAAGTAAACAGGAGCTTTGTGTACAGGAAACTCCACAGGGCAGCTTTGAGAGTAGACTAACAGACAAGCTGCACAATAAAACCATACTCCGATTATTATTAATTCAGCTCACAGCTTGGTGCCTTTTTCTTCGCTGAGAGTTATTATGTACCAGTTTTTTTTATAGCTCGGGAAATCATAGAAAGCACACAAATTTGTGGAGAAAGAACCAAATTGAATAATGCTTTGTCTCACATGATGAAAAATGGGAGTTAATATTCACTATTACAGCACTCTACTCTGGAAGCTGCTTTGACATCGTGTGCTGTGACAAATGCTGCTCGGATTCTGTTGCTGCTAAAAAGAAAAAAAAAAATATGACTGATTATCATATATATGCCTCCCATACACACACACACGCACACACACACACACAATTTAGATTTCATCACTGGGGTAGACCGTAGAGGATTGAAGAAATGCTAATGTGTCCGGCAGCTTCCCTGTTCGGTACTAGTGCTGATGATGATCCTGCTTTGGGTCCAGTGGGACCTTACCTGCAGCAAAATGACTACAGTATTATCTCCATGCAAATATTACCAGAGGAAAACAAACAGGCCGAGTAACTCATGGCTGGCTATGAGCGAGTCATCAGCTTCCTCTGAAACAGAGAGGGGGGAGGAAAAAAAAAAACAAGATGTCTCACGGTTCAAAACAACCTCAGAGCCTGCTGTAATTTCCGTTGCAGCCTCTGTATGTGAAAGTACTGTTAAGTGTTTCACCGGCTTTCATTGTTTGCCACTACATACACGTTGGCATTTAAAATGTCAAGAGATATCTCAATTTTGCGTCTACCTGTTGTGAGCTGATACATAATTTACATTCCTGGCCTGTTTCTCATCACAATTTGAATCCTATCAAGTTATATAAACTGGAAGTTTATAACATTGGGTATATATATTATCCTTTTTTACACAGTGTATAAAAACTAAATGGGGATGTGATTTGGCCGAGTTAAAATTAAGCCCATTTGACCAAAATGTAATGTAATTCCAGCAGAAGGAGAGAAAGCCAAATACCGTTGAGGAACATAAGCCTGCGGCTAAACTTTCAAGAAATGACTTTATCTTCAGTCGGCAGAGGTGTAAACAAAGCAACATGTCCAGCACGGCTGCAACACAACTTAACACAAGCTCACAAACCTGATGTGTAAGTAGTTTGGGGAGCTGCTTTTCTCTGAGGAAAATATTTAGATAAAAACTGGCAGCATTAACCGCTTTAACTGTCAGACAGCCAACGCTCTCCACCCCAATAAACGGACAGAAAGCTGGGATCTTACTGGTTGAACAGGTAGAGCCGTGGCTCCTCTCGCGTGTGAAGTGGAATTGTGATGGTGTTGTCGCTTTCAAAATAGTCTGTGTAGTGAAACAAAATACTGGTGTTTAGGATGCGGTTATATAAAAACCTCTCCTACTTTTCCTGAGATTTATGGTTTGACATTATTTATTAGCATTGTACCAGAAGTGCCTTAAATCACTTAAAATGTTAAAGATTCAATCCTTTGCCCAAAAAAGAAAAAAACTTAACTGTTCAAATATATATTTATTTCCATATTCTTTCATACAAACATCTTTTTTCTTTTTTTTTTTTCTCCAAAAAATAAACTGTTGACACGGGTGAATCAGTCAAAGTGCAGTCATATCTGTGTCCACAAAGTGGTCAAAGAGTGGGTAAAGCTGGGTAATGATTGGATAGAAAGCAACAAGAAGGGCACCCTCAAGGTTGGCACACAATAACAAAAAGCAAGCATTCGTCTCTCGTCCAATCTGTATCGATCGCCATCACCTGAGTCGTACAGGAGCGAGGGCTTTCAGCACTCTCGTCAGGTGCAAGTACATTGGAGAGGTTTTGCTCCTCTGTGCAAAGATTCATTGGATTAGAAAGATAATTATGGGCAATCCCCAAATGATTAGACTGCAGGTGCAGCTGCGATGCGAATGTATCCATCATAGGAAGTCACTTAATCTTGGGGGTTGAGTGTGTAAAAATCACATTTTTCTTAGGAGGGAGGACATTTGCCACTTCCAATTTCCACTTCATTCCGCAGCAAATCAACTTGTGGGGATTTTGTCTTGAACCCTCGTGATGTGCTTTGCTAGTGCTCTTGAGATTGAAACAAGTGTCACCCCAGACGCCAGGGCCTTTCCTCTCATTTTGGAGGAAGCAAATGTTAAAATTGTAACTCCCTGTTATGATTGTGATTTGTTTGCAGCGTGGCACGGTGCACCAAAGCCCACGAAAAAAACAAAACGTATTTGCTCCCTCAAACAACACAGGTTTTGTTTTTCAGCATGAAAAGTGTGCATTTTCCCCCATTGAACACCTCCTATAAGCGAAAGCTCCAACCAGCACCAGGTGACCAGAGCATCAGCTGTCAGTTGACAAAACGCTCCTCTTTGTTTTCATGTGTTGCGTTCAAGTGGTTGGCCAGCTCTTGCGTCACAGCATCTTTGCCGATCTGATCGTTCCTCCTCTTCTCCATGATCACGTCCTCCAGGCTTTGAAACTCCAGGACGTGAGTCTTCTTCTCCGAAAAGAGCAATTTCAACCTGTACGGCTGCTTCCCTATCCGTATCTCCCCTCCGATTTTAAACTCCCGTTTGCCAAAGCGGCACCAAGCGGCAAAGCACTCAGAGTTTCTCCAGTACAGCTCTCGGTCCCTCGACCCAACGTGGTCCAGGGCGTTGCGCACGATCACCTCCGGCGGGAGCGCGCGGTACCTGTAGAGGCCGTTCACTATCCTGCCTTTTTTGCCCTGGCTCACATCGGTGAGAAAGTTGTTCTTTATCTCGGCCCTGTGCATGTGGACCACCTGGAAGTCCCCCACGTACACGGCCCAGTGGGGATACTGTCCAGTGGCCACGAACTCCAGCAGGTCTCCCGGTCTGCACTTGTTCAGGAGACTTTCCGCAGAGTGAGTCGCGGCTCCGGCGTTCGTCTCGTAGACGCACTCCTCTCGGTAGTAAATCGCGCACGCCAGCTCGTCCCGGGGGTCGAAGGGCTTCTCCTCGTGGTTCACCGCGTGGCGGTCCAAATTGTCCTCCTGCTCGTCGTCGTCGTTGGAGAAAATGTACGAGACGCCGATCCGCGGTCCGTCGTCGTCTTCCGGGTCGAACCCATTTGGGTCAGACGTTGGCACCTCTGCGTAATTCAAATGCGTTAGTTTCTCCACCTGGTTCCCCATAAAGGTGACAGGTGGATGCTGGGAGGTGGATTAAGACGAACACAGAAACAGGATCCACCTGTTCTTTCTTCAACCAGGGGAGGAGAGACGGAGGGTTTAAGGCGCAGCGTTGTGCCGTGTCTCAACTAAATCCAAAGCAGTGAAGACGGGCACCAATAATCCATGTCCGGCTGGGTACGTCCTCCAAACGAACGCCAACTGCGCCGACCTGTACACACATAGACAGAAGCTTTAACAAAGAACTCACAGCACAAGCCGATCTGAAAGTCCAACTACTCTGCGCTGTTTCTACAATCCCAACAGGTGTGACCTGACACACCTGTTGGCTCACAGTTTTCCACATACTCACCGGATATAACTACTGCTACGTCTACTTCTTACACCGCCTCAGTACTGTTTCACATCACCTGCTACACTTCTGCCGTCATGTTAAGTCTGTCTCAGCGGTATGCCCTACCAGCAGTCCGGTTCATCTTCTACAGGTCGGTTCACAGTAAAGTCTCAGGAGAGCAGACGGACTGACCTGCAGTTCGGCTCCTGGCAGCAGCTTTCTCACGCGCTCCTGTAGTCACATCGGTAAAAAAAAAAAAAAAAACAGGGTTTCAGACGGCGCTGGCGGGCGCTCCTTCCTGTGCGCTTAGGAGGCTGTTGTGTGGTTTGCTCTGCTGTACTCTCTGTCTGTTTGTAGTATGAACCACAGTGTTGCAGCGAAACTCACCCAGGACCAGCGACTACTGGGAGGTGTTGTCATTTAAAGCGGCAGTACGCCTTTTTGTCTCTCCTCTTTTACATATTCAGTCTTCACTTTACTTTACATAAGTAGAAACACATCTACTACCTAGGTGAGAGAATTATGAGGTTATTGAAAGGAGTTTATCAGACTACATTTTTTTTATGAAATAATTGAATCAATATAGTAATACACGTGTATTATTGGATGAAAATAAAACAAGTTTTTTTTCATTGTAACCCATAATATGGAGATGTAAATGCTGTATGTAACATCCCACATCATTTAAAGAAGAAACAGAGTTATCATTACAACACACACACACGCGATCTTTTTTTTAAAATTTTAAATAATCCCAAATGGTCCAAAACATACAGCATGGAGCATACAGTATATCTGGATTATACATCAATATCTTTTAATTAACAAAAGATGTTTCCATGCAATTCAACAAAAAATATGTAAGCCCCCCCAAAAAAACGTTTATAGCCTAGGGAAATAAAAAAAAATTAAAAATGTATTCAGTAACAATGCTCCCCTTGAACTTGAGGTTGCGTCATTAACAAAAACAACCCAGATATACAATCAAACACAGACTGACTTTAAAGAGTTAAATTATGCTTTCTATTTAACTGTGCACTGGATTTGGACATTTTTCCTCCAAACCTCTTGAGCTATAATGATCTACACATCACTGATGCCAGCGGGGATATCGCAACAGAAATGTTAAGTATCTCTGAGATTCACTCTGCCTACATTGAACTTCACAGTAGAGCTTTCTTCTTTCCAGCTGACATTTTGACTCGTCATTGTTGCAAAAGCCCAGGTGTTGCTAATTACCATTAACAATGTCTCTGTCCTTTCTAAATGTCCCAGTAAGTCAACATGCACCCTGAAAACCAAGACCGCCAAGTGAAATTCAGCATTCATTCACTTTATTTACACCTGAGCATTTAATGCGGCGACACGACAACATGGCAGTGAAAAAGGAGTATCTTCCAAGTTTGCAATTAACAGTACTCTGAATGCAGGATTAATCATGAAAGTAGTAGTTACATCAGGTACAGTAGTATTGAACATTGTTTTGTGTTTGTTTGTGCACAATTGAGAGTACTTTCTCACTTGCAACCTTAACTGTGGTGTAAAGGAACTTGTTTTATTGACTCCAGAGGGGGAAGTCATGAGGGCAGTGTGTCAGCAGTACAATGAACCAGACTCTTGTTTGGATTTAGCCCCAGAAAGCAGTGGGGAGAAAAGCATGACACCTAAAATCAAACCAGAATTTTGGACCACCAGTCTGATCTGAGCCACGCCATTCTCCCCCTTCTCCATCCACCCTCTGTGCCACAAAGTGAGACTACGTTCACTTCCTGCCAAAAAGGTAAAACCCTCCTTGGACAAGCCAGCTATTGAGGCTTACAGTGTCTCAGGCAGC
This sequence comes from Anarrhichthys ocellatus, assembly GCF_004355925.1. Classification (NCBI taxonomy): domain Eukaryota; kingdom Metazoa; phylum Chordata; class Actinopteri; order Perciformes; family Anarhichadidae; genus Anarrhichthys; species Anarrhichthys ocellatus. Next base: position 1,162,502 of record NW_022280104.1, on the reverse strand, counting down.
CATTACACACACATACTTCTTGGAGCTTTTGAACAGATGAATGTGAATTCCTGATCAAACGTAACCAGAAGAAAGCAAACATCTATGGGGAATTGATTGGGTTTTTTTTTCCTCAGTGGTGCATGTCTGTACAATATTGTGTTTGAATTTCTGAGGATATTTACAGCTCTGCCTCCCTCCAAAGAAACGTCTCAGTGGCTCTGCCGGTGATACGGCGAATGCAATGCCGATGCTTGTTTGCGTGCACTCTCCACTAATTGAACTGCTGTTGTTAAATTACCTGTGACTTCACATGTTGTGCAGTAAACACGATTAGCTTTGCAGAATGCCTATTCAAAACGAAGTCGAGTGGAGAAATGAATGAAAATCATTTGTTGCCGGTTAATATCTTCATGGGCTAAATGCTCTTAGTGCTGCGTGACGTACTCTTTGGAGGGGAAGAGCAATTAGAGATTTTTGAAAATGCGTGATGCAAGGTTATTAAAAGATTAGCTTCACCTAGTTTCATCTCAACACAGCCTTTTGTTTGTTTCTCTTTTGGAACAAAGACCCTTTACAAGGAGCGAGAGCAGGCTGGATGGAGAGATTTAATCACATAAGTGCAAAGTGCATTCCTGCAGATGTTTGACAATGGTTCGTTAATAATGGCTCATTCAAATAACAGGGTTTTTTTAAGGAAATTAATTTAGTATCTCCAGAATCCTACTTTAGCTTTTACTTCAGTTAGAATAAACTATTATTTTAATGAGGATCATCACAAGTCACATTAAGATTTCAACATCTTTAAATATGTAAAGTGCATTCACGTATATATGCTCGATGATGAGCAAAGACTAAAATGAGCACTTCCTGGATTCATAGTTGCCAGTAGGGAACAGTAGTCACAATGCTACTAATAATCCTCCATCACACCTGGAGTTGAGAATTTATAATCCAGAGATGAAAAATGTATTTCTTTAACATAGATCCTGTGTCCTCATGCAGACACTGCTCTCTTGTGGTTCTGTCGACGTACTGCACAGTGTTACGATAATACAAACATATCTACAGTCACTCCCGGTCACAAATGCAACTTTGGCCGTATTCATTTATCAAAAGGTCTGCAGCTTTTTTTTACATAGAACAAGAATACAAAAGAAAAAAAAGGCTCCAGTTGAAATACAAACAAATCATCACTAATTAAAATCGCATTTGCCGGATGGCAGAGTTTTCTTCAGGAACAAATCTCTGAATAGAAAAATTATAAATTGAATAACTAGTCTCAACCGACAAATGAAAACAAGTGGCTCAAAAATACTGCCAACAACATACTCCTTCTTAAAATACAATTAATTCCCTTGTCACGGGCTATATAATTAAAGATTCTGCCACTAGAAATGTAAAACAGTACTATGTGCGGCTGCTGTGTCTCTTTTGGCTCTGGATCTTTCTCCTCAGCATCTGGTCAGGAATCAGATCCGACTGTCTCACGTCGGTGTTCCCACAGCCCACCACAGGACAGCTAGAGGGCAGACAAAGATCGCTTAAAAGGCCGTCTAAACGCACAAATAGAATATGCAAATGTGCTCCAATGTGAGCAAGCGCGAGTTAAAAACATCTCTGCATTGATACTGACAGGCACTTTGGGGAGGATGAGGATGAAGTGCAGTTACAAGTGCAACAGCATTTCATCAGTCATACACCTAATCACAATACGGCCCCTTTGAGCATTGCTGCTATAATTGTGCATGGAAGGCGTGTGCGTGCGGTGACCACATTCAGGACTGTGTCTTTGACGACAACATAAGCCGGCGCTGGGATTTCATCAGAGTTCCTTTAGGAGCAGCCGCATTTAAATTCATTCCAACATCAAAGCAGTATAGTAAATAAAATGTGAATTAAGGCCGACGGCTGGTCTCACGGCAGCATGCCAAGTTGTTTACTTGCTGCAAAACAGTCCTCCAAGGGAGAGTGTGTCTTACCGGCATTTCTTTTTCTGGCCTTGTTTTGCTTTGATCAGGCCCAGTATGGCAGCTTCATCATAGTGGTGGTTGCACTTCTTATTCTTCATCGGGTTCACCATTTCCACCTTGAATACAGATTCACGGCAGTGTTGTCAAATGAAAACGCACACACACCCAAAACACAGCTGCTAAAACATCAAATCAAGGTGGTTTCCTATGTTTTTGCTGACACTGCAACTAATATGTTGTTGTCAGAAATCAGGTAGAGTTGTAATAAGATGCAAATGTTTTGAAATAAGAAAAAAAAAAAAAAAAAGCATTCAACTGGAATATGTAAACTGGTAGAAATAACACATTAGCAGGCTGCAGCAGTCCACCTGTGTGAGTGGGCAGGTGAAGTTGACTTGGCTCTGTGTAACAGCGATGTCTTCATCGAGCTCCTCCGTGTTCTCTACAGACTCTTGGTTGGCTGAAATCACAACATGCAGACGGTGAGCTTCCAAATGTCCGACCACGGTAATAAGTGACGTACTGGATGGATGACGAGGTGGCAGGAGGTTCTGCAGCGAGATGGATATGGATGTGGCTGAAACTATATTTATGGATTATAGAAACATGGTAATAAATTCAGAGCTAATTCAGCATGTAACAGAATGGCGTAATGATGTAAGACACACAGCCGTATACTTTTACAGTGTCACACATAGCCTAAAGACATTACACCAACAGATACATGTATGTATGCAAGACATGCACACACACAAATCCCACCTGCTCACACAGGCATCCAACACATCCACCCACACATAAAGCAATCTCTCATTTTTTTAAAACATGAATAAAGTTCACTTTAAACAGTGTGCTCTTCCAGGCGATGATGCAATAGCCAAGCCAATAAGGTTACATATTCTAATTTTTAGACATTAAGAGAGCAAAATGTAAGCTTCATAAAGTATCCCTCCGTCGGAAAAATTTGGCGATTTGGCACTCTTACAGTGAACAAGAATGATGGTTGATGGGTTAAGGCTTCACAGAATACATTATGTTGACTGTACATTAAATTATCTCATATAATCAGACACCGCAAAGTATGTTTTTTTTTTTCTCACAATGCAATTATTGGGAATGAGTCAGACTGGGGAAATAACATTGGTACAGAGAACCTCAACATATGGCCTTGCCCAAGCGTGGCTACGTTTTTAATAAGGGGTATAATAAGGACAATAATTAAAAAGCCGAAAATAACAGCTACAGGGGTGACAGGCAAAGTTAATTAATCAACAGTAAACAAAGGGAGTTGTGTTTTAATTAATTAATTAAATTTAATTCAGCTAATTATTCTAAAAAGGACCCCTCCCAAGATTTATCTCTGCTCGGCTGAGCAGCCCTCCTGCAAGCACAGCTATGATCAAAGTTTATTAAAAGTCCTGAATCCATTGCGTTGAGTCCAGCAGTGAGTACATTTGGATTATTTCTCCCATCTCTCCAGGCCTTACCTTGGTTGAGAGAGTTCTTCATGCTGTCCATGAAGGCCACTACTTTCGGGTGACTCTGCAGCTCGGCGTCAGAGAGTCTGGCTATTCTCTCCGTGAACTGCTCCTTCACTTTGGCCGACAGGCTGAACATGGCCTCGGGCTGCTGCTGTGTGTTAACCTACACAAACGGAAGTAGATTGACCTTTACAATTAGTCAACTTCAGTGTTTTCCCTGACATTTAAAACCAACACCTTGACATTAAGACTTGCCACTCACAAAAAAAAAGAAATCGGTGTGGACGCAGCGAAGCGAGAGCTCGATGACCTTACAAAGACGCACTCGTCTATACGCACTTTTTGTACATCCAAGCCCTTATCCCGGTAATGCATCTTGAAGCTGACCCGATCCTTTAGTATAAGGGGAAATGTTTTCCACTCATGTGATTAGACGGCACCGGGTTGCTCTCACCTCTGATGTGACTTGTTGCACAATGTCAACAAAGTGGTTGATTTCTCTGTCCAGCTTAGCACACTCCAGAATCATGGCCTCCATCTCCTTGATGCCCGGATTGTCCCCTTGATCTGTAACATAACCGCACACACACACACAGTGATGGACGTATTCAGATCATTTACTCGAGTAAAAGTAGTAATACCACACTATGAACATACTACATTGTGTGTAAAAGTCTTGCATTGAAAATCTTTATGTTAAAAAAAAAGTGATGTATTAGCAACAGATGTATTGAAAGTACATATATATATACACTCATCATGCAGATTGGCCCCTGCAAGTATATTAATATATTTCAAGATTATTATCATTGATGCATTGACATGTCCGCAGTATTTAGCTGGTCAAGGTGGAGCTAATTTACACTACTTATTACTGTTGGGTGGTTTAATCGATACTAATGCATCACATTTTATAACCCTATGATGGATTGTGTTTGTAAATTATATATATTTTAAGTACACAAAGCTATAGATGCCACATAAATGTAGTGGGTTAAAAAGTACAATAACTCACTCTGAAATGTTGTGGAGTAACGTTAGCATTAAATGGAATAGTAAGTAACTTTCCTCAAAATTGTAACGTTACTCCAAGTACTGTAACGTCATGTACTTTTCATTTCCACAACTGGAAATGCACTTGTTCAATCAAAAATAACGTTACTATCATAGTCAGGTACTTTGGTGAATATCCCTGGTGACTATGTAACGTTAAGGTAGACACAAACAGGCGAATAAAAGTGTAATCTTTACCCTGTGTTTCCGCCAGGTCCATCGCCACATCGGTCACTATGTCCATTCCTGTCCCGATGTCCGCCTGACACGACTTCAGACTCGACAGTGTTCCGTGAACGGCGCTCAGAGACATCACGATCGTATATCTACCGAGACCACTGCCAGCGACCCCAAGTTGAGCTACGTTAGCTTAGCTTGCTAACGTTTACGTCCTAGCTTCTGGTGTGGTTAGCCTAGCTAGCTAGCTAGCTAGCTAACGTTAATTGACGAGCTACTTCCTCTATGAGCGTGAAGTAGCAGTGTCTTTATCTGTGTCAGTTTGTTGTACTAATGATATTAAGAAGATACGCAACGGTGAAATGCATTACAAGAAAACACGCAAATCACCCGCGAAAAACTACAACAGTAGCTACTACAGCTAAGATACTTCCAGGTTTGTTTTTGTTCTTTTCAAAATAAAAGCCTTGACCAAAAGATCCACTTATCAACTGAAGAGAAACAACACAAGATATTATGAACAATCGTATTTATTACTAAATAGTATTTGGAAATGGCACAAAGTGATAATACATAAAGTAGGCAAATAGGCTATTTAAATTTGATATCTATGTACAATCTATTATTAGTGCATTAAGACGTTAATGGTCAATGAAATGTGTAAGTAAAACAAGCTTTTTCATGGTAGACATTGAAGCACAGACTGTAAATAATAAAATTATTAAAGACTGATTTTTCATTTTGCTGCTTCAGTTTAGTTTTTACACACCTATGCTTTTCCTAATGCGACAAGTCAAAATGTAAAACGTATGGCAACAAAAGCATAGTGGTGCATGACGAAAATGCTTCCTCCAGATCTTCACAGTATTGTTCTGAACTCATCAAAAATGAAACTGGGCACATGGGCTTCGGCCACCTTAAGAATACAGGGAAAAAGGAGAAATACACGTTACTATCCCACAGTATGTAAAAATGCAAGACAAAGTGCTCAAAACATGTCTATAGTCTTATTCAGGGCATGGTGCTTTATGATAAACTTTCTCACAGCTGAAAGATATTACATCTTACTAAATAACAATACAGCTGCTCAACATATAAGGGTATCAAAGCTACCCCCAGTTTATGTCAATTGTTGTAATTTACCACATGTTGACAACCTTGCTAGCAGCAATGCTAAGGTCAAAGTTGGCCTACCTTGCGTGACAGTTTTGTGTACTTCACATAGTCTTCCAGGAACATCAGCGCTCCCACCACATCAGAAGGCATGTCAGGGATCTTCTGACTATGATGGGGTCAAATACAAACTCAAACATGAGTCCATAAAGCCATAAAAGGATAGACTTCATAAAAGTATTCAGATCAAGCAAACAGAAACGATATTTTAAACCACACACACAAAAAAAATGTCTTGTAACAAGACAAGTCTGTCTTGTTACCTTGTGCACTGCTCCATGATCGAGCGGATGAACTGACCAATGAGAGACAAGAACTGCTGTGTGTATCTTGAGTGAAACTGCTTGAGCAGGGTGAGCACGCCGAGCACTAGCGGAGGCCAGTCAACTGGATCTGTGGCTTTCTTGCAGGTCATTCCTGGGAAAAGTCGAGCGACCATTTACATGTTTGACGCAGCCTTAGGTACCAAGTCCGGCACACTGACTGTAAAATCCACCACATCATTCATCACTATTATAACAAGAATCTGGTTGGCTCACAATGATTAAAAACTACATTTAAACTGTAAGAGGTGCCTGTTATACCATGTGGGCACACTGGTTTGACCTGTTGCACTCACGACTGTACAACTTAATAACTCGTGAACCACAGTGCGATAAAATGTAATATAGTAAAACATGCCTTGGTTTTTGTTGTACTGAAGTTTAGGCAGCTGAGCGATAATAAACAGGAAGTTGATGATGGGGAAGTACGGAAGGCGCTTTGTGGTGATGTAGATCTGTGAGAGACACAAATGGAAGAAAAATGGTCGGAGCGTTCAGCAATAAATAACCACAGAAAACAGACACGACAGACACGCTTCAGCTTGTGGTGGTTTCTGAAAAACAATTATTATTTGTCAAACAACGCTCATTATCTCCGGACCTTGTTGAGTGGGTTGTGGATGCCGGCGGCCTCCAGGTGGGCAGTGATATCATACAGAAGAGTGTTGTCCTCTTTAGGGTAGGGCAGCGATGGATCCTGGTAGTGAGCTTCAATGTCGGCCAGCAGAGACCTGCCAAGGGCACAGTAAGAGTTGATTTCAATTTTCAATTTCAATCAGGAAAAGTCACATCACACGGTTTATTTTCTTAAATCAAACAGTCATTGATATACTACTAGTACTTGGCAAAATAAATGGTAATAATAACAAAGTGGTGAGACTTGACTGACTTGTTGAGGTTTTCCAGGGCAGCAGCCAGGTGTTTGGAGTCAAACTTGCAGGAGTAGTTCAGCTCATTAGCGATCTGCTGTCTGAGAATCTGCATCTGACCAACCTACAACAAACAGATGGAGTGGCAGGAAAACACAGGATGAATATCTAAACTAAAGTAATCAATAATCATTTTCTATTCACACCATTAGGGAACATCATGGACCAGTACCTTCATGATGGCCTCCAGGTATGCACCCCAGATCTTCTGGGTTTTGCCCACAGCGCTAGCATACACTTTGCTGGCATTACCTGTTGCGCAGGAAAAAAAACAAATCAATTCTCCTTCAGGAATAAAAAGACGCTGGCAGGTTGAAGGATTTCCGATAATGAATACCTACCCACGATACCCTGGATCGGGTTGGCAGCACCCAGCATGGCTTTGAAAACATCCACCGCAGCTTTGTCCTTCAGGATTGTCCTCTGAATCCATATCAGGAAGTTCTGATGGGAGAAACACGTTGCTAACGGTGCAAATATATTCAGGTATGCATAGTGTATGCATTAAAGAAAGCCCTTACAGACCAGGATTCAGGAGCCTTAGGGTAGCTTTGTTGCACAGCCTGAAAGCTTCTTTGTATGCTAATTACCTGAAGTTCCTTGACAATCATGAAGCAGAGGAGGCGGTCTAGTCCATTGAGGCCAAATGTACCCAGAGTGTTCTGGATCTCAGAGAACAGCCTGTTGTTGGTGACCTCGTGGTGGCTCCTCAAGTCGTACCAGGTGTTCAACTGGTCGATGTAGCACGTTACCCTGTAGAAAGGACCAATGTTTGTCAGGGAGCTTAGGAAAACTGCAACATTCAGTATTATATGTATATATGACAGACATGACAAAAGCTTGTTTCTTCATCTAAAGCTCAGTTGTTCTGAGAAAGAAATTCACTTCCTAGGATTTCAATAACTCTTTTATTTCAGGCCATGTCCACACGTACACGGGTTCCCCTTCATCTCTTTTGTGAGGCGTCACAAATAAATACATCTGTGAACAGCGGACGTGGTCAAATATCTTGCCAACAAGACTTTTTTACAAGCTAGCACATACATGTACAGTTACTCTTCTTATATTTGAGGAGACATACTTGGGATCCGTGATGCGGAGGATCTCTCTGCAGAGACGGCCGATGAAGGTGGCAGACTCATCCACGGAGGGAAACTTTGGGATGGGGATGTGGGTGGACTGGTGCACACTCTGCCAGTCCTGGATCTGATTGGAAGCAAGGAAAGAAACCGACGAATCAACTCCCCGTTACTGACGAATACACAAAGACCAGAGCGTCTTCTTATTGATTGTTGGTGCACTGGTCAGGGATGTGACCAGAAACCTGCAAAAAGCGTGCTACTGTGTTGAGCTGTGCTGACCTTGGTCCTGAGGAAGCTGTTGCATTCCTGTTCCACATTGTAGTTGATGATACGGGACACCTCCTCCTGCCAGATTTTAAGGCCGTAAATGCTGACGTAGTCCTGGATGTACTCAAACGACCTGTAGAACCCATCCATGGTGGCCGCCATGTCCTTCAACTTGGGCATCAGCTCACTAGGCTGAGAGAGAGGAAGATTCTTGTTCGGTCTCATCGCTTTCATTTTTCACTGCTGTTATAAAAGTATTCAGCGATCTACAGATCTGAAGTCTGACCTTAGCCCTGAGGTTGAAGATCAATCCTTTGTGGAGAGCATAAGCTACCCTCTTCACCAGCTCCTTCCTGATGCCATCCTCCAGAAGCTGCTTGGGATCCACCTAAAGCATCACAGTGTGTTGGAAAAGTAGAATCCAGTTACTTCTTCTTCAACTGCACCGAGGCTGATGTACACACCATATCCCTGCCTGCATGTTGTAACAACAACTAAACGTCCTTTAATATTCCACCGTAATGCTAAAAGTAACTGTGTCACATCGTCTACCTTAATGATCCCAACCAGAGTTGTCTTCATCATCAGGATCCCCTCAGTAAAAATGGAGATGTCATGGGTGAGTTTAGCCACCTGTCATCACACGAAGCAGAGGGATGTTTAGGTACACAAATACCCTTCGAATAAATCAGTCCAGTCAGTCAAAGTATTAGGATAAGCTAAGAATGTTCTACATCACTTTGTATGAAGACAGAATTTCAGAAACGCCAGCTAGTATGATTACTGCGGCACACAAGTCGCCGTCTAAACAGAACAACTTCTTTCGATCTAATATCTGAGGATGTTTTCTCACGACTTCAATGACATTGTGAAGCACACTCCGGGAGCTACGTGCACATTGTGAAGTGAACGGTTGTTTTACTTCATAGCGAGCCCCGAGCTGGGAGTAGTCCTTCAGCTTGTCCTTGTCTAGCCGTGTGGGCACCTCCATGATGTCGTGGATCTGAAGCTTGATGATCTTGGCCAGAGAGGTGAACATGCTCTCTGGGATGATCTGCAGCACCTGGAAACAAGAAGATAAAACGCCCAAAACTGAGCACCAACATGAATCCAACACCTTGTACCTTTTGAAGGGTTTGTTTTTAAGACAGCAGAGTCGAGATAAGTCTTCAAAAGCAGATGGTGGACGGTGCTGGAGATGAAAAATCTTGTGTTCAGCCAGTAGGAGCCAGTCCTCCAGCATAAAGTAACATAGGATGTGGATGATGAAACCAGAAGGCGATAGCATAGACGTCCACTAAATTGCCGTTTTGGGGGTAGATTTGCAAAACAGATGGTTGTAGAAACATTAATCATGACCGCAGGTGTTTCTGCAGCCGCCACAATAATTTACAGCATGCGGAGCTCATTTGTTAAAGTCGTGAAAGCGTTTTGAAACAGTGTTCATTTGTGATTGCCACAGGAAATGTCAAAGACTGACGTCTTCTCTGCTATAAACCTTGAGATTCGAGTGCTACCTTTGTAAGCTCATAGGTGGCAACATGACTTTATTTCACGGTACCTTTCGGACATAAGCCACCAACTCTCCGGAGTAGAACTGTGAAACACTCAGCAGGTCAGCGCTGTTGGCCTGGTTGATCCGCAGCAATGGAAGGTCCAATGCAGATGCCAGCTGGTCACACACACACACACACACACACACACACACACACACACACACACACAATCATTATTTTAACATCACAGGTAGCTTTTGGGAATAATTGAAGTTATTCTTTTGTCTTTGTGTGAGCGTGCGCACATGATCCTGACCTTCAGAAATGTAGCTCTCAGTTTGGTGACCATGGACGGGTTGACTCGAATGCTCTCCTGCATAATCAATGTAAAGCTACAGAATAAAACAAAAACAGGTGAATTCCTCTGTAGAGACAACTGCAACACTGTGTTCTTCTTGGCGGTTCATATGAAAAGGTAAGCAGACTGTCTCATTGTCTTTGAAAGACACATCTGTTGCTATCTTTTTGTTGTTGAGGAGCTTTTAACTGAACCGCATGTTCTCAAAGCTTCATTTCCTGCTTATTCAGGTTTGTATCGCCATCTCCTTCGTACCAGGATTTTTTGGTCTGGCTTTACTGTTTATCAGTGTGTACATACCTGTCAATTATCTGCCATGCGTAGGACAGGTCTCCAACTATCTGCATGGTGATGAGCACTTCTTCTTTGATATTGATGGTGCGGATCATTTGGTGCAGAAACTTCCTGGTGTCAGCCAGGAACTGACAGATCTGCAGGTTTGACTCCAACTGGTGGAACTCCTGGACCTGAAGACCAAACAACCAACACTGCAGTCACACATCTGTATCCACTCGCCTGGCAGTCTTATTCTCTCCATGTCTCCATCGGCCTCTATTCAATTTCTGAGCACATTTTGGTGTTGGCTAAGAAGAAGGACTAGCTTATTGTGTAAACAGTTTTCAACAGCTGTAAAAATAAACATAACCCACTGTTTTTGTGTAAATCATTTTTGTTCCATTTCTTATTTACGAAAAGAAAATGAGGGCATGACAATCCACCGTGACAACAATACCAATCTATTATGTATGTCTCTATTGATATGCATTTGATAGCAGTTAATTTTGTCTCTTTAAACTGCATACATTGTTATTGGATCCACTTATTAGCTATATGCAGGAAGTCAAGGCTATCAGACTAACTCTGCAATATAGTACCAAATTACTCAAATAATGTTATCAAATTCAAATTATACGGTCAGAAGACTTCAATGAAATTTGAGCAAATCAAATCTTGACGCTCAGCACTGTCAGTCTTATGTGAAAGTGTAAAGCCGGGGTGAAATGTCTTCATCTCGCTCACCTCGACGAGAGCCTGTATGAGCTGCACCGTCTTCCTCCCAGCGGCTGTGGAGTCCTCGTAGTTCAGAGACTTGATCTGCTTTGAGATTTCTCTGAACCAGGCCTGCAGGTTTTCTGCGAGGAGTCATACAGGTGTGTGGTGCGAGTGGAGAAAGAATGTTATCAGTATTTCTCACAAGTGGTGGTTAAAAAAAAAGGCTCTTTACTAGAGCTAGAGTCGCAACAACAGTAGTTTGACTGATGTAAATTTAATCCGCCTCTCCCTGCATGCGTGTCCTTGATGCATTTCTCCCACTATGTCCCCCTGCCTCAAATTTGTCTTTGAACAGCTTGAAGCTTAAACTCATTTAAGCATTCTGTGTTCCAACACTGAGATAATCCGCCGCATTCAGAGCATGAAACGCAGCATGGCTGAGGTTCTTTTAGTCGGTACCACTTCTTCTCTGTGTGTGTGTGTGTGTAATCCTTTCACCTTATCCATCCCGACAGTGCAACTCACCGTTTTTCTCCACCCTGGTAAGAGGCTTGACGCCAGAGAAGACTTCGGACAGCTCAGTCATTCTCTCTGACCCCTCCTTCTGAAAGCTCTCCCATTTGATCTGCTTCTCTGACAGCATCTGCTTGAACATCTGGAAGAGGGACGGGCACAGACGCTCAGTCGATGTGGAGGGATTAGTCAGACGAGATGTGTAATGAGAACATTAAATTTGTGTCCTCTCCTAATGACGGACTGGCTAGCCATATGTTGTCTATGCTAATAGACGACAGAGTGGGGACGCACCGAACGAGAAACACAGTTGGCTGGATCAGAGGAATTATTCTGGTATTAATTTCACACTTTCACTCTGGCTGGAAAAAAGAGAAGCGCTCGGTATGTTTGACAGCAGCTTGAAGGCACGATGAGCAGGATTTGTGGTTGCGGTTTTTAAACACAACATTCAAAGTCGGCCCCTCCTCCCCGGCTCAACGAGGGTCGCGGTGCTCGCCAGTTTGTGAAAGTCAACCCCAGATTCTCTCTCATTTAGGAACGAGCTCCGTCCCCTTGGTGTTTTGGGTTTTTTTGGCGCCGTGTCCACCTTTTTCCGTAGCTTCCTCTTGGATGCGTTATGGAGGTTAACAGCGGTTACATTGTTTTTTTAAGGAAAATCTTACTCATTGTGTCTTAAACAACACCTCCTTTGTTGAACATCTTCCATAATATTAATGACAATTTGCTCTCAACTCCTTATATTTCCATGTTTTCCCTGTCGTCATTCACTCACCTCTTTGAGTGTGAACTCAAACTGAGCGGTGTCCAGCAGCAGCTGGAACAGGATCTTGGCATTGTACTTGGAGTCGTTGAGAACTTGGTCTTTGATCTGACGCAGTCGCTTGTTGTTTAGGTCATAGGCTGTAAGGAAATAATTGTAAATGAAAGACCTATTTTTTAGAAACATAAAAGATAAATTCACAAATTTGGAAGTCTGCAACAAAGTGCTCTATGAACTTTCCAGCTCGCACCAACTAGAAAAGGACAAAAGTGAAATTTGCTGCGTAAAGAAATAAAACGTCAATTTCTTACAATATATTCTACTCCGAGCTACATTTGGTGACGTTCTCACCTGACTCTGCTAAGTGCAGCATCAGCCAGCGGATAGCGACGTTGCAGTCCCTCAGACAGTTGAGTAGTTTGGGAATGTTGTCCAGGATGATCTCCTCCCTGAGGAAACCTTCTTTTAGCAGCTGCTGCACTTGAGGCCTCAGGCTCTCCATGCTCGCTGCATATCGAGAGGCCTAAACACACAGCGATGGTGGAGACACATGGTTAAAAGTCATTCATTCACTCCCACAAGAGGGCTCTAGGAAGCATGGCAATGTGTGCAGATGACTCACTAAACAAGGATTACTTGGCTCCCTCCTCCTGCTGCTATGGGTGCAGAGTTCTTCATGACTACGATGCATCTTTGTTCGAGCCCGTGCTTCAATTTAAACACATCTACATTCGCCGACTTTTCAAGACAAGTTTAAAAATGTCTTTTCTAAAGTCACCGATTTGATTAATACCCTTGTGTTTCAATTTAAATTCTGCCGTCGCACTGGATGACTTGCAAATTCTGTAGACGCAGTTATCAGCACCTGCAGACAATAGTGTGTCACACTGAAGGACTGTAACTTGGCAAAGCTGAAGGCTGAGCGACATTTTTTAATACCTGCTCTTTGATGTTGGCAGAGTCAAGGGTGTAGTTGAGCGCGATCTTGGCCGCTTTGTACGGCTCCCAGGCCTCCACCAGGTTCACTGTGATCCCCATGTAGATACTGATAACCTGAGGACACACAACACATACACTTCAGTTAGAAAAGCCAAAACCCACCCCAGTACACGGCACAACATTCTTATTGAGTTGTTTACATTCAGCTCTCGTCTACTGGCATGACATTATTGGTGCAGATTCCTACCGTGCACCAAATGTCTTACCCAGTTGTCAGGGAAGTACTTGTCCACTATCTCTCTCATCTTGGCCTGCTGGGTGTGCAGTATGGAGGGGCTGAAGTAGAGGCAGACATAGAGCATGGCGGCCTGGTTAGCCAGCGCTGTGCTACGATGCTCTGGTAGAGGGTACGCAGACACCTGATGGGACAGGAAGGGAAATGTGCTTTTTTTAGGTCCCAAACATTTCAAACAGTCTCCTAAAAACTTTCACAAAAAAAGTTAACTCAAATATTAAATAAACTTAACTCTAATTTAAAGTTTTAACATTATTTTTTACCAAAAGTTATGCTCGGTCAAATGTTGTTTCTCACTTGGTTGTATATGTCGTCCGAGCGCAGCCTCCCAATGACCATGCTAATGAAAGTGGAACTGATGGGAACTCGTTGGAAGTAGCTCTCCGGGTAGTTGGCCGGCCGCTTGGCTCCAGGCTGACTGGAGTAGCCGGTGCTGCGCAGGAGCTTGCAGATGTCATCCAGGTTGGAGTCGGCCGATGAGCGGGCAGCGCTGAAGGAAATGTGAAATAATTTTTAAAGGGGGGGGGGGGGGGTTTACAGACAAGTGAGGACAAAAGTCGCATGCTGCTTGTTGTTATCACTGGTAAAGCATACTGTGATGATTGAATAATTTGCCATAATGGACTAATATTATCAATTCAGTTCAATTCTGTGTATCCCGGCATTGCGGGGATGAAAATTTCACATCATTCAATTATGAACATTATAATTATAAAGAAACAAATATTTTGACGTAAGATAATGTCTGGAAACAGTAGAAAGGAGGAAAAATATCCCATTTCAAAGACATAAAGAGTTGATATTGAGAGGCAGAAAGAGAGGGATAAACAGAGATCAGGTACACCAACGAAAATGTTCAAATTTTAAGCAAATCCACATGTGAGTCACGCAAAGTGACTCCACTTTGCTGTGAGCGAGGCTCACCGGCAAACGAGTGGATTGAGTCCATCGAGTGCGTGAGTCAGCGAGACAATGTAGTGAATGTGTGTGTGTGGGTGTGTGGGTCACAAGCGCACCTGTATCTATAGTAGGAAACAAGCATCCTCTCTCTGACCTCCCCTTCAATCTTTTGGTCAATAACCAGCAACATGACTCCATAGAGGTAGAGAGCCTCACACTGGGGGGAGAAAGAAAACATACACAATCAGCTTCTTATGCGTCTTTGTCGGTTCATTTAAATGCGTTTCGGATGGAAGTCAGTCATCAAAGCGGCAAAACAGCCAATTCATTCTGATATGACCTCATCACAGATACTTGGAAAATGCTAGCTTGTTCCTGTAATGTTAGAAAAATGTAAAATGAATTTGCATTTTTGGTACTTACTAAAAGCTGTTTTCCATCCTCATTTAGAAGCACAGTCTCCAGAGTCTGCTGAATATAAACGCCCTCATGTAGGTCATCCAAATATCTGAAGAGAGGAGAAAATGTAACAATAACATCTTGTAATATAGTCCTCATCGTGTTTTGTGGTTTAAAAGGGATGAGGAAGGGGGAGGGGCTTTGAATCAAGGTCAGGGACTGTGTTTTTTGTTGTTTCTTTCAATAGGACAGCTCAACACATTATTACTCTTAAATTGACTGAACTGAATGTGACCTGAAAAAACAAACCGAAACAGCCTGGTCTTGTCTTACCTGTTAAGATCCACTATGTATTTGTGGACACTCTCGAAAGCCAGATAGAACCTCGACAGAATCTCAATGTTGTTCTCTCTGAACTCTTCATCCAGGTCTTGAAGCTCAGGTTTGGCTTCCAGCTTCCCCTCGTAATACTCTGGACCCTGGCGGAGAAGAAACATCTTGAAACAAGAAACTCAAACGATACTCAAACAATACATGCTGATGGATATACGGTTATTTTAACTTTACAATTATACAGTATATATTCCCCTCCTTTTAGTCTACCAAATGCACATGGAGTTAGGTTGTCACTTCAGCACTTGTACCTTAAGCTTTAGAGACTATAACTAACTGTCCAAGGCCCCAAAAATGCCTGCCCTGATCAAATCCATACCTTAAAGTAGCTGAAGTCACAAATAATGTCTCCATATTTCTGCTGGTCGCTCTTGTCCTTGAGCCTGAAAACTGTCGGGATAAAGTCAGAGAGGCGCAGGAGCTCGGCAATGATGGCATTTCCTCTGGAGACTATCCTGAGGACGGCCTGGCCGCACAGGTTGTTCTCCGCCAGGAAGTCCACCATAGCGTCTGGAGGAAGAGGAGGAGGAGGACGATGCACGAATCAGCCACACCGTGACCCTGTGTTTGGCAGCAGACTGACTGCTCCAATACTCCTGCTGGGAAAAGAAGAAAGAAAGGCAGGATGTTTGAAAACAGCAGGTAGTTCAATTCAACACCTTTTGATGCAGCTTTTCATCTGGACAGACTAGTTTCATCCGCCCTGCTGAAGTGTCTTTGAGCAAGACAATAGATGGCATCATCCAGATTGATGCTGGTTCTGACTTCTCCTGACTAATGCAAAGTTAACCCCCCCCCCGAAGAGGTTCAGGTAATAGCTTATTACATTAATATTACCTTTACTTAGCAAATGTTTAGTATTACCACAGTAATTTGCATGTAAATGGAGTTTTTTTCACTGGGAATATACCGCGACAAGCATTTAAATGACTTTAATGCATTACAGTTACACTCATTTTGACAGGTTTTAACGTTAATCCTGTAATGTCTGTGTTAGTGACGTTTTAACACGCCGAGGTGTCACAATTCCCATGTTCCTTGAAGACACATCGACACACATTGAGAATACTCGTTTCGCTGTTAATGTGTTTGTTTGGTTAAAAGGAAGAATTTGAGGAGTGTGTAGTTACTATATGGTCATGCTAACGTTAGCATAGCCTGCTAGCTACTTTGATTAGCCTTCAATGCTGCAGACGACCCGACGTGAAAATATGCAAACATACCGTGGTAAACAGAACCCTTTTTGTCTTTTCTTTTTTTTACAGCTAAGTGATTTAATTTAAATAGCCGGACATTTTAAAAGCCATAGACTGTTGCAAAAGTACTCGCCTCTTTAGATCTTCTCTTCCCTGTTTATTTCCTCATGACCAACCACATGACTCTGCCGGTGGGTGTGTTTGATTCTCTCCCCTCAGCGCGCCGGAGGAGGGCGGGGTGTATGACTTCCACCACCAACATTAAATGTGCTTATTTTAGAAATCAGTGTTTTGCTCTCCATCTTCATTTGCTTTTTTAAAACGATCATAACCTGATAAACTGTTTGAAATGTCTTGCGGTGATGCCACACGCCAACGTAAATCAACGATATTTATATCAGCTGAATCTAAAAACTATTTAAATTCCATTCCTCAAAGACAACATGGGTCTGCTGAGTTAAGTGGGTATCTCTTCACTGGGCACCCAAGTCATGAAACTCAGCTAGGGGAACATGTTTCTCTAGATGGCGACAGAGATCCACTATGGCATCCCTTTCTCTCTCTCACTGCTGCAGCACTGAGTGTAGTGTGCTGTGAGTGCAGATTTCTGGCTCCACGGGGATGTAGTGATTTACAGGGGTCGAGGAGTGAGACTAAGCCTGAACTGAAATTAAACCAACCTACTGTGGAACACCTTAGAGATAAATCCAAGGCCACGAAACATAACATCCTGTAGCCTTCAGTCCACAAATTAAAAAAAAAGTATTTTCTTGGAGGCCTCCGAAGGGACTTTAGTGTCCCCTTAAAAAGCCAGCCCCTCATTATTCATCGTCAACTGTACAATGAAAATCAATTTGCCTGGAGGAATAATGAACCTTGCTTGTAAACACCGGAGTCTACCGCCCCCGCCGTGTCTGACAGGGCCGCAGACACTGACAGCCAACTCGTGGTCAACGTGGATGAATAAGCACAAAGCCCCTCATGTTTCCTTCAAATTCTGATTGAATTGGACTTTTAGTGCCAATACGTCTAACATGCTGGCAGGCACTTCCTTTAAGCAGCGTGAGCCAGAGGTTAATAACAGTCATGTGGAGGGAGCTGTTTGTTTGACCTGTGTGGCAGAGCGAGGTTCCATCACAATCCTGAACCAGTTGACGTGTCGGTGTGAGAGATTGTCTGTCCTCACCAGTCAACGTTCATGTGGTGAACATCTTTTGATGCAACACAGCTGCGTTGTTTTAATTGCATTTTATCTTTGATATGCAAATGATTTGTTTTACAGATTATCTTCATAACACTTTTACTTTATTTATGAGTGCAGAGTGGTGATTGACGGAGCCGGGAGGCCGAGGGTGCGACATACGGCAAGGTGTGCTGCGTTTTACGTCCTGAATAACGTGCTTCTTATCTTGCCGAAGCCACCGGAGCGCCATCATTTCAATGCATTTTATAGTGAGGAGGAGGGAGAAAGACAGACAGGTGCACTTTAAATTCTCGCCTCCTCATTGAACCAACTGTCCACAAACTACACACTATGTCCCCGTGGCCGCTGGATTTATTACCCGTTTACCATCACACCAAGGTCACATTCTCAGCAGCACCTGGGTCAGCTATATGGGCTTCCTGGGAAGCATCATGATAGGTTTTCATTAATGAGGTCTTATTTGATTGACCTTCTGGTGCCTTAAGGGTTTTCTCGACTTGTTATCTTGATTGGTCTCTGACGAATCTCACTTGAGAATTGCTTCTGTTGTGAAATGCTAGATTGTTTGTGATGAATCAAATGCATATACACTGCAACAGTGCAATCTTATCCCAAAGAGCGATACTCCCAATGCACCTTGTATTCATTTAGCCATCGACTAAAGAGTGACCAAATGACCCTCATGTCTCTAGCCATTAAGAGCATTGACGGATCTCAGTTC
Organism: Anarrhichthys ocellatus; assembly: GCF_004355925.1. Classification (NCBI taxonomy): domain Eukaryota; kingdom Metazoa; phylum Chordata; class Actinopteri; order Perciformes; family Anarhichadidae; genus Anarrhichthys; species Anarrhichthys ocellatus. The sequence goes on along the minus strand of NW_022280104.1, from coordinate 1,143,895 downwards.
TCGCTCCCCGAGTACCCTGGCGGCCGCTCACTGTTGTCTGGGGTACTTATCGTTTGCCAGTGAAACCCTCGAATTGGCTGACAAATGATGATTGCCTCTTACCTGTGAGCTTCCTAATGTGCTAACAAACTCCCCTTTAGATACCATTTCCAAGTGACACTGAGGTTTATAAACAGGATGTTATGATCATTATTCAGCAGCTGTAATTGGATGCATTAAAGTCCCGCGTGCGCATCTATAACACAAGGTGTGTATAGGTGCTTTAGCAAACGTACACGCCTGCGTACATGTGTACCCTCAGGCCCCGTGTGCCCTTTATTAGCAGCAAGTTGACTCCATTCAGCTTGGCTAGTGATTAAAGCTTTTCATGGCGGGAACTTTCACACCGCTGTGAACCGTGTGAGGTGATTAAAGGCCGCTCAATTTGTAGTCCAGTCCCACTGCTATTCCTCCTCATTGATCTTCTTCAGGCCCTTGAAGTGAGATCTGCTCCTCTCATTGGAATACGACGGGACACACTCTCTGCCTGCCTGCCTCAGCAAATATTTCACAGACGTGTATCAAATCTAATTACCAGCTGAAATTAGCTGCCATGTACGGCTGGTATTTAATAACGCTTATGTGATTAACTTTGTTGTGTTTCTTTTGATGTTGTTATATGAATTTAATTACGCTCTTTTATGTTGAACAGTATGCACGAGTGCATATCAAGCAGCGCTCCATAAACGTCGTGCTCAGAGTGCTGACATTTATACGATGCATAAGAGGAACAAATGTTACGGCCACGCGTCATTTTCGTTTTAACAAAGAGCCTACGACCTCATTATGCTAAAAGCTAACAACAGCACGCTGACAATGACAATGCTAACGTGCTGATGTTAAGCAAGTGCACCATTGGTCATTCTAGTATAGCGTGTTAGCATGCCAAAATGTTTTAATTGGCAAGAGGTTGATGAGAATGTCACTAGCGTTGCTGGTATCTGGTCAAAAATGTCCTGAGGGGAAACATGAATGTCTACCAACATCTTCACGTTGTTCAGATTTTAAAGCCCTTTACGATAGATTTGTTATTTTGGCCCATGTAAATTATACCGACTTGACTTGACACCCTAGGAGAATGTGTCCACTTTCAATTTCCACCCCAGAATACCCAGCTAAAACACAGCTACAACACTTTCTCACAATGCGGAGAGACGCAGTAAAGGCCAGGGGAAAGGGTTATTACACCACCGATGCGAGATGCCAAAACACTTCCCACAAGCAGTTTCCAGTCTAACAAGTGGTTTCAGGACAAATAGAAAAGACTGATTGTGGTAATGTTCTGATATCAGATTTGATCAAGCAGCAGATGTATTTTTATTGCAGGTCATTACTGCTGCCATACCTATTAGCATACAAATGGTTTCTGGGCCTATGGAGACCGAAAAGTTATTGCATGTGTAATTGAACCAGATCTCTGCTCTGTGATTGAGATGTTCCAGCACACACACACACACACACACACACACACACACACACACACAGACACACACACACGTTGCCGTGCACACAAGGTGGTGAGCATATTGTGTGTACGCACAAATGCGCCGACTCACAAGTGCTTTTTTTTCTATTTCGGTACAGAGAAAGTAGAAGATGAAGAACAATAGGACAGAGGAATATGATCATGTCATTGATCAGCACAACACATTAATCTCCTGCAGACTGTTTGGACACAGGTTTATGAATAACACGTCAATGATGCAAACAGCTGACTTTGGATGTGATCCTGAATCTGTATTTTAACAAAACTACTGGATGCAAATGAAAGAAATAAAATTAACTGAAGTTCAGTTTCACTTTCTGCTCAAGGATGTCTTTGCCTTCTTCTCATTTCCAAGAATGATTTAATAGTGTCATGATATGGTTGGAGCTTTTTAGTGCTGCCGCTCAATTTTATGTGACAGGTCGTTATGACTGTGGCACGTCACAGGAATTATTGCTGGGAACAGTAGCAGACGTTCAAAATCCAATTGACTCAAGAATTCATTGTGTTTCCCGTATGTTGAATTTTTGTCGTTGCCCAGAGAATTGTTTTGTTGCTGCTGTCTACCGTCCTTTGAAAGCTGCACTACATGTATACATGCGCTTCTGTTTTTTTTTGTATTGTTTTGTTGTTTGTCATGTTCTTTTCTTGTGTGCAACCCTGTGTTGTATCATGACAACACATTTGAATTAGCAAATGTCAGCATGCTTGATCGTACCACTCTCATGTCGTCCGTTAAATGTGAAGCTACAGCCAGATGCTGGTTAGCTTCACATGACAACTGGAATCAGAGGGAAACAAATAGCCTGGCTCTGTCCAAACTGAACAAAACAATCTAGTTAGTTTGATCCGTAGGCCGCCAACATCAACCAAAGTGTTAAAACAAGAAGTTATGGGGGGGTTGCTGAAATAAGCTAATTGGTTTAGCTAAGCTAACCGGCTGCTGCAACTTTATATTTAATGCAAAAACATGAGAGTGGTATTGATCTTCTCATTTCATATTCAGCATGAAAGTGAATAAGCACATTTTCCCAAATATCAAACTGTTTGAGGCTACAGTAGGTGACTTGAGAAAATATCCATCCCTCTGCACATCAAGACTCTGGCAATTCCATTTGTCACGTGAACCTTTCATTTCACTGTTAGTACTGACACACTCGGATTTGATTTGTGCATTTCAGCTTCAACAAAGATGGATGAGGCTCCTCACCAAGGCTGTCTGTCTCAGCCAGGACTCAGGAGGAGACATTGAATTACCACATCCAAGGCTGCGCTCTACATGAAAGGGCCACACACATACACAGCATTCACACATACACAATGTGTGTGCCTGCATGTGTGTACTCTTGCATATGTCTGCACGGTTTTGCAAATATCACAAGTGTATATTTTGGCGAGTGGAATTTTCAAAATCTGCACTGCATTACAGATATTAACGAGAGTTAATGACCTCAAAATGTGCAAATAAATCTCCATTTGGCTGTTTAGTTGCTCGGCTGGCTGACTCGCCGGCTGGCTGGGAAGACTATGTTGACCTGGGTGCATCCAAATTAGATATTGGCATGGTTGCGTGTGTTACACAGTGGGAGTGCTGCTCTGGCTAAGTCACCCTGCTGCTCTAAATCTGGCCAGTGCTCAGCTCAGCAAACACAATGCAACAGCAGGGAGACCGCATCTCCACAGTCCCATTAAGCTGCAGATAATAGCGAGGCAAAAGCAGAACCCACACAGATGTTTTTTGTTTTCTTTCCTTGGATCCTACATTGTTGTTGATTTGTCATTACACTGTCATTTGTTGGTTTTGAAGTGAGGCATCCAAAAATGCCTACTGGAAGTGCAAAACATAAATTTCAGTCTGTAAAGTGAAGGACTGTCACAATTACGCATGGACAGACCACTTTAGAGAGCTTCAATTCAAATTCAGTGACATATAAACAAAGCGCATCTGATCATTCTAGTGGCAAAAGCTGAGGAACATCCATCTATACTCACATCACTCACCAGTGCCGCCGCCCCCCCCCCCCCACACACACACACATACCCCACACACACACCCCATCGTAAATTAGTTAAGGGAATGAAAGTGAGAAGAGGTGGAAAGAATGTCAGAGAGGGAAAAGGCAGTAATGGGGTGAGAGAGGGGAGACAAAAGAGAAAAGGAGGAGGTAGAGAATGAGGAGGTGGCCATCGTATGCCTCCATGTCTTTGATCAGTGGTCCATGGGGAACTGAGGCAGTGCAGATAGCTGGTCCACAGCTCCTGAGGAACGCAGCTTCACATTCCTCCTTGCTCTTTCCCCGCTTCTGCAAAATCACTTCTAGTCTTTCAGACCACAGCAGCTGTGAAAACACATCATGGCTTACTACATGCCAGAAAGGACCTGGCTAATGCACTGTGGTGCCATTGTCCTGCTGGTCCTCATCCACTGGTGCAATTCCTCTCAGGGCAAACTCATTCTTACCCAGGTTTTTTAATTATAGTCTTTTTCTATTCAGGCAGAAAATTGTTAATTTCTCTAGTTGCTAATTTCTCCCAACGGAAGGGTCAGAGGTCATATTCAGCTGCAGAGCAGCACTGGTATGACTCAGGGATCCAGCATTTTGCTCACGGGCACCTCAGCAGGACAAATACGTGTTGATGAAGAACCAGGAAACCTAAATATTTCAGATATCTTGGTTTTTGTTCAAAAGATATAGCCAATCTCTCAGCTGCAGAATCCCTCGTTAATACAGGGACCTGAACCCTAAATCTCTTTGAAGCATGGTCTCAGTCCACCAGCCTCTGCCGGGATAATTTATGGTAACAGTGCAGCAAAGGGTAGTGCTGCAACTCCTAGTCATCTGCCTTTAAAGTTAAACAAAACCACAAACAATAAGCATACAGAAATACAGTATTTTAAGCTAGACAACATTAAGTATGCACTATGTAAGCCTCCATAACTCCATGTTAAAAAGTGCAAATAGAAGCTGTTTTAAATTAGGTTATAGCCATAGACCCAGATTTGTTTTTTACGATACACACGCCTTATATGAACAACAGTAAAAAGCAACCGTAATGCTTCGAAGTGTACCCTAAAAGTGTCCTTATGGGCATTTGCTGAATGTGCTTATAATAATCCAAGAGCAACTGAATTTACACTGAAAATAATGTTGTTATTTATTTCAGAGTTAATTCTTTAATTAAAAACTATGACAGCCATCTTAAATGCCAACGTGCATGAAAAGTCCTTCAATTTCTAAAAGAAAACGTATATAACTGCCAATAAATGGACCTTGAGGTGAGATTTTAATGTATGTTACTGACTGTTGAAGTTATTTAATACTTTAAAAATCGAATTAATTCAAGAACACTCAATTGCTGACATGGCTTAACAAGGTTCAACACGCAAACCGCCCATTAGTTCCCTCTGGTAAATCAGTGCGGGGACTGTTCTTCCTCTCCCCTCGCTGGATGTGAATGGGTGCGCAGGAAGCCCCGCCCACCTCGGGTGTGACGCTAGCCAATGGCAACGCACCGTGCGCCGTGGAAGAACGTCACATCATCATCATCATCAGTCGTTCTGCTGGGACTGCTGTCCGGGCTCTGCTGCTTGGCTTGCAGTCTCCACAGTAGCTCTTGTTTTTGTGTGTGTGAGACACCACTTGAACACTTCACACGACCGGAGACATTAAGGGACAAATTAGCTTGTCGGCTTCGTGGGAAGAGCGAAGGACACGTTGTGGACGAATGAAGAAACCTTGTTTCAGAGGAAGAAGACAGAGTGGCTGCCTGACTTTACTTCCAACCAGCGTCAACGCTACTTTGATGCAGCCGCTTAGCTAACAGGCTAACTGGGAATGTTTTCAGAAATTAGCCTAGTCTGCTAGCTTGCTAGCTAGCTAAATCGAATGGAGAGATTTGCTGTAGAGATTTAGCAGACTGTAATAATAATATGTTTTTATCTTTCGGTACATTAAGTGAAAGAACCGTGGAGACGTCTCGAGCCGGGTATGTTGGATGTTTAGGGCTCCAGTGCCCGCTTGGTTGCTAATTCCCAGAAGGGACAATAGTTAACTGCCCAGTCAACAAGTCTGGTACACACTACTGCTTTAACATCACTCAAGGAGTTTGTAACGTACTCTTTCTGTGCAGTGTTGTTATCAGTTGTCACATGGTTCTAGTTAGCTAAACATGAACACTGTGGTAACAATTAGCGTTGTGGAGCACAGTTTGTAGGTGATGGTATACAAAGGAGAGTTGGGTGCTACTTTAACGTTAGATCTCAATTTCTAAGTGGATCAAGTCACTGGTGCACACGAGACACCGATGCCACTTAGTCGATACAACTACTGATGAGGAGGCGAGGTTGGGTGAACATTATAAATCGCCCACATGCTTTGGATCAGGTCCCGGACTTGTGAAAGGCATCTGAAGCAAGAGGTGGGAGAAGTGAGCGCGCGACCCTTGCAGCCCGTGGGAAGATGGCGGAGAAACGCTCCCGCAGGAGGTGCTGAAACCCAAAACTTGCAGACTTCTCGGATTTATCGCCAGACATCTTATCTCAGATCGGAGGACACATGCAGGCCAAAAAACGGTACTTAACTCTGTTCTCCGCCGGCGCGTGTCTCATTCTGTTGTTTTGTTTTGGGGGGATACAAGTCCCGCTGTCCCGGGGGGGTCCCAGCCGGCGCGATGACCGCAGCCTCACCGGCTATCGTCCCGGGGCGCGGTGGCGTCACTTCCCGGGGTCCCTGCGGCCCTTCAGCACCTGGGAGCAAGACCGGAGCGATGAACACACATCTCCCAGACAGAAGAGGGACGCCAACTCGGGCTTTCTCAGCGGGAAAAGCTGCAGAATGGAGTCCTGCTTTGATTTCTCCCTGTGCCAGAAGAACGGATTTAAAGTGTACGTCTACCCGCAGCAGAAAGGGGAGAAGATGTCGGAGAGTTATCAGAACATACTGTCCTCTATCGAAGGATCCATGTTCTACACGCCTGACCCGGGACAGGCGTGCCTGTTCGTCCTGAGTTTGGACACTCTGGACCGGGACCAGCTTTCGCCCCAGTATGTGCACAACCTGAAAGTAAAAGTCCAGAGCCTTCATCTGTGGAACGGGGGCAAAAACCACATCATCTTCAATTTGTACTCGGGCACCTGGCCGGACTACACGGAAGACCTGGGCTTCGACATCGGCCTCGCCATGCTGGCCAAGGCCAGCATCAGCACCGAGAACTTCAGGCCCAGCTTTGACGTTTCCATCCCTCTGTTCTCCAAAGAACACCCCAGGACGGGAGGGGAAAGGGGCTACTTGAAACATAACACCATTCCCCCTTTTAGGAAGTACATGCTTGTTTTTAAGGGGAAGAGGTACCTAACCGGTATAGGTTCAGACACCAGGAACGCTTTATATCATGTCCATAACTCTGAGGACGTGGTCCTCCTCACCACCTGTAAGCACGGGAAGGACTGGCAGAAGCACAAAGACGCACGCTGTGATAAAGACAACACAGAGTATGACAAGTAAGTACTATCCAGTTGATTTCCCAGCAAGAGTGTCTCAATTCGCACCATCCGGTAGCAGTATGGGTCTGTTTCCCTTTGTCATTATACTTCCCAGAGGTGAGGCATTATGATGAGACTATTTACAAATGCCACTCTCTCTGGGGGACTATCTAGGTCCCACCTTTCCCCTCATCTAACCCCTCTTCATTTTACACACCTGATTTTCTCAACAGCGATTCAAAACTCTTCAGTGGACACGAGTGATTTGTTGCTTTTAAATAGTCCTCATATCATATGACTTTATTTCCGAAATTACACATCACGAGGCACAGCTGAGTAGATTACTGTATTAATGTAATGCAATTGATATCTCCGTCTGTTGACAGCCTGCTAGTCAGCGGTGGAGAAATCTGCTTCTCTTGCTCTCGACGTTTCCACCTTTCTGCCCGTCGGTGTATAAGCCGAAAGGTTATACATTCCTCAGTAATCCCCCGTTCCTCCAGAAGGCAATATTGCACAGCTCCATTGCCTCAAAAAGTTGCTCTGTGGTCACTACCCTGTACTGCAGTTGAGCCGCGCTTGTTTTCTGTGCCCAGATCTGACGAGCAAACTGGCGTCTGTCTCTGGCCAGTGGGATTCATGCCGTGCCGTGTTGTTACTGGTGGCTGTGTGGCGCTGGGTGTTTGACCGTGGCTCTTCGGAGTGGATTAGCGGGGACAAAGCGCTGGTGCCAGTAAGGGGAAGCCACTCGGGGCCCCTGTTTGCTCAGTCATTTCCCAGACCAACCCAACCGCATGAGCCAGGAATGCCCCGGCCCCAGCCAGTGTCCTCCGTGACCCTGCCATTGTTTTGGGGGGCCTGTTGTGCTTGACCCCCTTGTCGACCCTTTTATCTAGTTGTCAGTTGTTCAGTTTGGGTAACAGATTTCAATGCATGTTAAGGGGTCTGATATGAAACCTGCGTGCAACATGGATTACAGTGAGATTGAGGTGTTTTCTTTCCGTTTCCAAATTCATAAACTGGTTCTGCTGCGTTTTTAATATCAGCATTGCTGCTCGGGGGATTCTCCTCTTTGTGCCTGCCTGTATGGGTAGGTATCGGCTTATGAGGTTCATTCGTTGGCTCAGCAGAATAACATTCTCAGTATCACTCTTAAGACATGAGCTATCTGCTCTCTCTCTGCCAGCTCGCTGCTCGCTGCCAGGGAGTGATTACACACAGTGAGATGGGTGGCGTCAGAGTCGTAACCCAGAGGAGGAATTAATCCTCCTGTCATTAAGTAGCATACGGGGAGAAAACGGGCTTTGGGTATCTCGCTAGCCCTCGTCAGCTTCGTGGCATGGCTACAGTATGTTCGGCGGGTCTCAGTCGGTACATCCTCAGTAAGCCACATCGCTTACTGTGTTTGATCCCCACGACACTGTGGAATTCCTGTTCAATTAAATCAAATGAATATACTGATCCGTGCCCCTAGTGCTGGTAGAGGCCTGACATTCATCAAAGACAGTGTGACACTTCAACTAACATGGTTACAGAAAGGTGTGCACTTAAATGGAGAGGAGCATACACTAGTTTAAGCCCATCTGTGACTTTTATCTTGCTGCAACACATTTCACTCCATGATCAAATCTTACTGACATGATTTTTAGCCAAAAATCATGTATCATGTCTTTTGGACCTTCCATCATTCAGTCAGTAATACAAATTAAGGCTGCATATACAGATAGAATACCGCCGACAGTAGCAGTAAACAATGCTGGTTAGAGTGGATTCTCACCACTGAGTCATAATTTAAAGATCAACGTTTTCATAACACGTATTTTTCCAATGGTTTGTGTACATGTAAGAAGTGAAAAGTGTATCTCTGAGCCAGATATTATACATTCTTTATGAGAAGTTTGTTTGGAATGGATCTTGTAAAAGTATATCTTGCAATGTGCAGTGATTTTACAGAACACAGTCTGAGGCTCTTGGGACTCATCTGCTACAGTTTTTTGATGTGTGTGTGTGTGTGTGTGTGTGTGTGTGTGTGTGCAATAATAGCCTGTTCTAAAATTTTACCACCACTGGAATTTGGTTTTATACCTCTTGGTGTCCAACCTGTTTTATCCCTTCAGATGTCTTTGTATTGTGGAGGAAGCTCCAGATGCGGTGGCTCCCATCATATCAAGTGTTAATTAATTGCCTTTTTTGGCTCTAGTCAGCGGCACAGTGGACCAATCAAATCCTATCGTTGCAATGCGGTTTGTATTAAGTCAGTTTGGACTAAAGCTTGGGTAGGGTTCTCTCTTATTTTAGGGGGAAATCCAAATGGTTCACATTACGTCTGACGGGACTGATTCATCAGTTCTCAACAGCGAAATCTTTTTCGGTCAGTAATCGCATCCAGACCCACGCTGGTTCCATGGCCCGGCTTGGAGCTGAAACAGGGGCTGAGACTCAGAGGGTGCGTGGGACAGTAGTCAAGGAAGCCAGTTGTCAAGGAGATCAATATTTGCTTTTGGGTCTCTGACTTGTGCTCTGCTGTAGACAACATACTAGTGCGATCAGGCTGGTTGCAATATGCCCAATATCTTCCTGATTAAGCAGCTGTTTGTTGGATGGACAGGGTTGGACTCAGGTTAAGACATTAGCCAATTTTGTAAAAAAAAAAGCCAAATATTTTACCAGCTATAGGTGCACTACATTTATGCTTATTCCACACTGTATCACCTCCCTTACACAAAGCAGATCAGAAGTATAGCTTCAGATTTAGCTTAGATTTTACTAAAATGCATATGTTCTGTTGGTAGTACTGAGCTCTCCATGCAGGTTAATGTGTATTTGTGAGTGAGTTGTATTGTCCCTGTGGGTCAGACAGTACAGTCTGTGGTCTAACTGGGTGGAAGTAATAGTTTCTGTGCCCGGCTGCGGCCCTTTTGTGCAACAAATCCCTCTTATCCTCTCCCACTGACAACACGGAAGTTGTGACAGACTGAATGCAGCCTCTCGCCATAATTACCATGTAACGACCATGTCTTTTTGTGCACTACTGAAGTGTTTATTCTCCAGATGTTGGCTTGGAATGTGTATGGGTTTTTGATATACTTTGCGTGTACATGTGTTGCTTGTTTGAAGGGAAGACATCTGTTACATTTGGACACGGCATTGCACAGGACACTGTCTGATTGTTCTTGTTTAATTGTAATTTTAGTGTATATTTTGCGTATTGCATAATATCTGTAAGCTCAATTCTCTAATCTTGAGATAACATGGTCTTTTGACAGCTTAAAGGTCCAGTGTGTGGGATGTGATGGCATCTAGCAACTGAAACCCGAACGGCCCTCTCCAGAGCCAGTGTTTGGTTTGTCTGTTCAGGGCTGCTCCAGAAACATGGCTGCCCTAAGTTACTGAAAACGCAGCCATTCTTATTTTGAGGTGATTGTACACTAAAAAAAGTCTGTTTGTGGCTTGTTTTAGTTTCCCTTATTGGTGATATAAATCTGCTAGCTACCTCTAGCCTCTACAGTAAATGAAGTATTTTAGGATTGCTGTACTCCTTAACTGCTATGATGAATATTGCTTTTACACACATTGAATGCTCCCACATACCTGTTCATAACATATGTGAGGAAAAGTCTAGAGGTGTTTTTGTATTCAGGCATGATAAAACGGTCCCATATTTGGGATTGTTAGAGGTTGTATCGGGTATGATTCAAAAATGTCTCTTAGCTAGCGCCCTGTTCTCGTTTACATTTCTTACTGGAGTTATCTGGATTGATAGAGCGTTATATTTCACATATTTGTGTGTCGCAAGTAAACTACAGCATGTCAATTTGTGTGTGTTATCCTTTGTGACGTATATTACCCTGTGCCAGTACACTGTTGTTTACTCAGTATATATACCAGAGGCTCGGAGACAGGTCTTGGAGCAGCCTTGATGCATATTCTGTATGTGAATCAACTCTGTCTCCTTCTTGCAAGAATAAATGTCCTGTGATTAATGATTTTTACATCGGCTCGAGTGAATTTTTTTTAACAGATGTCGCACTGCTTTTTTTTTTTCCAGCCAGTGGGTAGAGTCAACTTTTTTTTGCTTCCCTTTTCACAACACTCCCTCAGACATCTGCACTCAGCCACTATGTGTACACAAGTCTGTGATGCAGCCAACGGAGAGAAGAAAAGTTCCTGCAGGAGGCCGGTCAGATGCAATTTTAAAACCTCCAACTGAAAGCCCTCTCACAGCTTGTTTCCAATTAAGAGGCCCTGCCAAGCGAGAGGGTACAAGATGGATAGAGTGAGCGATGAGGGGGAGACGAACTGAGAGTGAGCTTGGGGGGGGGGGGGGGGATAGGAACACAAGTAGCAAGACGGAGGGACAAAGTAAAAGCAAGAGAGGAGGAAAAGGCATGCCAGCCACCCAGCAGTGTGAGGTGAGTGCAGTAGTTGGCTGGGTGCTGCCGCTGGTCCGCTAGGTGTATTTATAGACTTGCAGGGTTTTAATCCTCAGTATTGGCCAAAGCCCCTGGCAGAGGGCTGCCGGCCAACCTGATGCAGGCTTTACAGAGCTTGGGCAAAACGATAATCGGGGGGGTTGATCTGAGTTTCTTCATATGCCCTATATTGTTTATTTAGTTGCCTAACTCTCCTGAGTAACTGCAAATGGCACTGCTTGACAAAGGTGTGTGTGTGTGTGTGTGTGTGTGTGTGTGTGTGTGTGTGTGTGTGTGTGTGTGTGTGTGTGTGTGTGTGTGTGTGTGTGTGTTGCGTTGCGTTGCGTTGGAGTCTTTAAGCCGTTGTCATTTGCTCGGTGAAGACAACAAGAGAGGACGAGGCAGAACATGAAATACGATTTGCACTAAGAGGGTGAAATGTCTGATTCCTAAAAGGCTGCCAGAAAGCTCTTTCACCGACTGCCTCCGCTACTTATTTGCTCACCGTACACATTCCTAAAACTGCAGCCCCTGTTTGGCCAGAATCCTATAATGACGTGGGGCCCAACAGGCTCGGTGCATCAGGGCTCTTTAAAGTCTGTGATGCAGTGGTTAATTCCGTGTCTTCAGTTTGTGAACGGATCCCCTTTTTTCTGGAAGGGTTTTCCAGTTGCTGTCCTTTTTAACTCCGCTCGGCCAATAAACCGTTGACAGTTGGCCCTGAATGATGCAGCAGGCAGGGAAGGAGGCTGGTGAACCACAAACCTCTCAACACAGATTATATGTTTGCAGTCAGCCGACGCGGGCCGAGAAATTACATTTACACGACCGCACGATCATTTTGGGACTGGTCAGTGTTTTAAATACTGTTTCATGTGTGTTGTGTTTGGCCAGTTTCTGTATGAAAGTGAAGACCGTTGGATACCAACACACGGTGACCGTGTACACGAGGGTCCAGCAATAACTTTTTGTGCTGAGTAAACTCAAGTCCCTTCGTTACACAAACAATACTGAAGTGGCTGTTGTATGTGATATGTGCATCTCCAATACACAGTGTTGTCAGTTTGATTTAGAGATCAACACTTGGGAAGTCTGTGAACACCTTTTTATATATTTTGTCATCTTTTGTAATGATCCAGACAAAACCTATACCTATGGAAAGGAAATCGGATAACTGAGCAGCCGGGTTATCACATGACCGGCGTTGTTGTCCTTCATACCGGCCTCATGTTGTACAGAAATGACTAAGCTGACTTCTGAGTAAAGACGGGGCACGTGGGGCTGACCTATTAATCTAAAGCTCATCCTGCTCACCCTCAACATCATTGGTTCGAGTGAAGCCGATGACTTCTGCAGAATATCGTCACTTTCGGTCGTACTTTCAGTAAAGACGAGATGCCGTGGATGTCCTCTGAACTGCAAATATACAAAGATTTGAAGTTTTAGATGCTTCACATGGTCATCAGTAAAGCAAAGTACACCAAGGGAATTTGATTTTGTGTTTGCTCTCCTGTATAAGTTACAGAAGTCTTCAAAGTTGTCTTCTTGTATAGTTGGTGTGAATGTGCTGATGGACGTATGCCATCATATATATA
>NW_022280104.1:1116061-1130481 GCF_004355925.1 Anarrhichthys ocellatus | reverse complement strand
ATTAATCAATCTGCTTAATCCCGGAAACTAGAACCGTTTTTCCCAGAAGCACGCAGTCGACTCGCCGTCTCATTTTTCACTGCCAGGATTTATAGAGAGGGAGGTCGAGGGTGAACAGAGGGTATTACCATCAAAGTTCCCATCTCATCACTCAATAGTTACGACCAGTGCCTGTGAAGTAGCTAGCTCTACGTCACCTTGACTTCAGCTCTCGGCCAGTCACTTGGTATGACCTGGTACGCCTAATTCAAGCAATCAAAATCTGGCAACTTGTAGCATTATCAATGCGGCCGTTTTAGTCTTGTGTGCTTTAGTGGCCTCTCTCTCTCTCTTTCACACTCTCTCTTATTCAAATGCTTTGGCTTTACCTTTGCTTGAATGGGCTTTAGCCGCACTCTCACTCTCTCTTTGGAGGCTACTTGTTCAGGACAGAGGGCAGCGCCATTTGTCTGCTACGCTTCGTCTCTCTCTCTCACGTCCGGACAGAATGATGTATGCCTTGGCAGACATGTGCAGGTGATGTATTCCGCTTGGAATGCTGGGAGAGTGGGGACGAGGAAAAAGGGGACGTCCCAACATGGGCCAGACGCAGAGTGCGGTCCATTCCAAGGAAGCGCTTTTTTCTGTCATCGTGTGGAGGCACATGTCACAGTTTCTGTGCTCCTTGACAGATGTGATCAAGTCGGGCCAGATGAAACGCTAAGGCAGGGGAGTGGATCTAAGTCGAAAAAGTGAAACGTATAATGAAACACAAGCAGCACTTCATGGTGATTGAGATGACGCGAAGGGTAGTAACAGAGATTGATCTAAAATGACTAAATAAGTAAATCCCACGTTAATATTTGATGAGTTTCTTTAACAAAGCCATCTGAAGTGCCACCGATGGAGCAACAAAGATGTAACTTTCCGGAAGTGATTCAGCACGCCGGTGTTTGCGTGACACACGAGGCACATTTACAGTGCTTTCAAACACTCCGATAAGTTGCTTGCTCGGCATAACGGGGGGGACGGGGGGGTGCTTTCTCAATTATCCCTCATGTACAATTAAGTATGTTGTGAGAGCTACATGCAGAATTAAGCAGCACTTTAAAATCAAGGCCACCCAAATCCTATGGGCTGTTAATCCCTCAGTCAGTGTGGAGAATAGACCTGCCAAGCCCACGGACGTGTGCGACTCTTGACTCAGTGCCACAAAATATATTTTTTAAATATTTCATGTATAACTTTTTGGAATGGTTAAGGGGATTACAGGACAACAATACATAGCCCCTATTTCTGTAGAGGAGCTGACTCCTGATGAGTTGGTTGTCCTCGAGTCTTCTCAAAGGGACTCTGGAGCTGCATCACCGTCACCGTTGGGGACCATGTTGGGCTGTGTTCGTGTAACCACACAGAAATTACCAGCCACCATGTTGTGGGGCTTGGCTGGGTACTGACTTGGATCATCAGATAAAAGTGACACACACACACACTGTGTGATATGCTATCTCTTGCTGTCCTCTTTGGACTCCACTTTGTCAGATAAGGGCTTTAATCTGCTCTTTGAGTAGAAGGGAAGCTCCAGCACACATGAAGATAACCCTCAGTATGTGATAGTCTCAACTCTTCCATGAAATGAGGGCCTTATTCAACTTCTTTGTTGCAGTCTTTAACTGATTGACCATTTAGACATTATTGTTAAATTCACCAAATGAAGTCCAGGAGAACAGCAACAGAATAGCTGAATGAGAACTGGTGAATAATGCCAGAGACTCAAAGCTGTTTTATCAAAAGGAAAAGTTGCTGCTGATTCAAACTGAACTGACTTGGACTCTCATTGTGTTGACTAAGCTCAACACAGTTTGGTTCCCTCTCTCACACGGTGAAATCGGCGACTTCCCCTTGTGAGGTCACAGCCTGAGGGCAGGCCAGGAAGTGTTTGTCTTTGATCTTTCCCGCTGTTCAAACTAATTACCTGCCCGCAGCAGCGAGCACTGCTGGCCGTGGAATTTATTAACAGATGGTGAAGCGTTGCTCTGGCCCGGTCTGTGCCTGAGAGGATGCAGAGGAACTCTGCTGCCTCAGACGGTTATCGTTAATAGGCGTGGTGTGCATGTCCCATCGAGTAAAAAGTGACGACTGTGCTTTAACTGGTTTAAAGTAATTACAACCCCTCTGCCCTCACTTTGACCTCACATGCTTTTATGTGTGATAGTGTCACCCATTCAACATCCTGTGTTGTGTAACCGTGTTGGTATTTCCTGTTTTCAAAAGGACAGTTCACACGAAAATCAAAAATACATGTTTATCAATCAGTATTGTTTTGGAGCCGTAGGGATGACGGCCTTCTCTCCAATATAATGGGACTATATAGAACTTTTGCCCCATCCTCTTACTTTCACTTACTTCACCTTTCTGTAGTTGGTGCATGAAAAGTTTTAAAGGCGTGAGCTTGTGCATTCAGCAGGGGCTCACTTGTGGTCGGTAACAGCCGATAGATGGGTCGGTGTCGGTGTCTGTGTGTGGTGTATCATGGCACCAGTATAGGATTAGATCCTCCCCCATGGTCCTCGCATCAGTGAGTGAGGATTTATTAGATGGGTTCAAACCTAAGGGGTGGCAGGCAGGGGCACACTGCAAAGCTGACCCTCCATTCAATACAAGCCTTCGTGAGAACGACTTCCAGAGATGCCAGTCCAGGTCGTAAACGCCATTCACGCGTCGTACAAGTCAAGCGTTTGTATTTAGCCAAGTGTCACACATTTCCGATAGTTCCTGCAATTTTGTGTATCCTCCGGGATAAACTGCAGTACATTTTTTTTTTTTCCTCCCTTCCCCATCATTAGTACCGCCGCCACCCTGTAATCTCTCTTTCCGTCACTGAGGCAATGGGGCTTCTCTCCTCTGTGGTCTCTTAATTGTGAGGTAATCATCTTCTGCCTCTTGAGAGAGAAAAGACTGTGTTTACACTTGGTTTTTTGGCGGCTTGACTTGGCGAGACGCTCATTTACTCTCTCGGCAGCAGAATGAAGCCGCTCCTTTTCACGACTTCATTACTTCATAGTAGCTTTGGGCCTATAGTCATTCTTCTCCCAGTGCATTTGAGGCTTTCCGTCATCAGCAGGTTGGATGAACTCTCATTTTCTCTCTTTCTCGTGTTTTTTTTTTTTTTTTTTTTTTAAAGGGTTGATTCACCACAAATAAAAGGACCTCACTTACCTCTAGTGGTGTCTATACATCCACTTTAGTTTAAGTTTCTAGATATCCGTTCATCCATTTCTTCCTCCTCCCCTGTGTTTTCACAAACATAATTACATTTTCTAACATTTGGCAGCAACATCTTTCCAAAAACAATGTATTGGTCTCTTTGGGTATCTACTGATCACCGGTGCGTTCAACGTTCGTTTCCACTGGAACTACTTTCTCTTTCTGAGGGAAATGTTGCTCTTTAAGATGGTTTCCAGTGAGCTTGAACTTTAACATTGTATCTTGCCTCTGAGGGTTGTGTGACATTTGGCGGGGACAGTTTCGATGATCCACCTCAGCTGACCCCCTACGGATATTCGGCTTTATATTATCCCCTGTGGTGACCTTGGTCATAACTGCCAAATGGACACACGCTCATGGTCGCACGGCCGCAACCCGTTAAGATGTAAACAGTCAGTTCATGTAAAAAAAAAACATGAACTGTCTCCTTTTTCCTCCCCCCTTACTACTCACTCTCCTCATGCCTCAAAACCTCATGCCTGTACACATCCTCGTACATGGTCCTCCAGTTTGGCTGATGCACTTCCGCTCCGATATCATCCCAAATCTCACACACACACACACACACACACACACAAAATGCTTCAAAACGGGCCTCTCAGTCCAGGCAGATGCTCTCCTCAGCAGGCAGGCTTCATCTAAATCCCTCTCTCTCTCTCTCTCTCTCTGCATGATGGATTGGATCAGATCAGACACGGCTCACAAGTCCATTTGATGGTGCGTTGATGGCAAATTCAGTTGACAGCATCCCGTATTCTGAACTTAGAGAGACATTACAAAGCCTTCTTCTCCCCGTCACGGCTGTTGTCACATTGCTCTGCCATTGAAGGCAGGAGGCTGTCTCGGAGCTGACAGGAGTCTTCACCCTAGTAAAAACAAAAATATATATCGGTCCACATGCTGATGCATTCATACATAACCATCTATTTCATCCACATCTTTCTTCCTCATTTTGCTGCTTTCCTCCCCGTCTGTATTCTGTCCTCGTTAGCCTCTGTTATTCTCCCGTTTCCGTCCTTTCGCCCGCCGCTGGTTCGCAATCCATTCATCACTCGTTTTGTGTTTTCCCCCTCTGCTTCACTCTCCACCTCTGTCATTCAATCCCTCTGTCCTCTTCATCACGATCGGCCTCCTAACATCCTTGTATCTCTTCCCTTCATCCGTCGCTGCTTGGCCCAGATCAGAGACATTCCTGACCCGGACTTATCTCTCATGCAGAACAGCCGGTGCGGTGGCAGCAGCGAGGCCCCATCTCTCGAGCTCAGGGACCGCTCCGATTATTCTGCTCAACCTTCAACTTTTGGTTCTGGATGAGACACACTTTCTGGGACTTTCATTCATCCTTACAGTGTGCCATTTACCAGAGCCATGTTGTTGATTTTTGACCAAGAAATCGGTGAGTTTGTCAGCTCTAGACAATTCCTCCCCCCCCCCCCTTTTTTTAGGGTTTGCTACAAAAGCAATGTCCTAGTTGGAAATGTACGATGCGTTCTAAGTAAAATGCACAACACTTCGCATTCATTCACAAGTCTCTCCCTGGCCACTGAAGGCCAACTAGTTTGACCCCGATGTGCCTGACTGACATCTTTATGTTGCCTGACTTTACAAGTCAGCCTTGACGTTCTCGGCTCTAATGGCTGTTCCATAAACGGGTTCATTTCATTATCTCCAACACTCCCTTGTTGTGGTTTTTTGGCATCCGGAGAGCACTTCAAAGCATCCCTCTCATCAGCCTCATCAAGCCGATGGATGGCTGATTAGAGATGTGGGCCGCTTCCTCCCAACTCCTGACGGATTCAGGGGAATCCAGCAGCAACATCTCTGGATGGATGTTGATAAATCTGTGTGTTTTGGTCAGTATGTTCTGCGCTTACTGGAACTAACTCGAGGGGGATGTATGCCTCCATTTTGAGGGAGGGATGATTTGTAGAGATGAAAGTGTTTTTTTTTTTTTTGTTTTTTTTTGCTTTCTGGTTCTGCTGGTTGAGAGAGGGCTTAAGATGGATGGATACAGAAGAGGGGGGAACAAGAAAAAGAAGCGTGATGGAAGATTCAAAGCCGAGTAATTAGGTGAATTAACCTGGGGTCATGTAGAACTATGGCAGAGCTCGAGACCCCCCACCTCTCTGCGTCTGTAAATGTTTTATAAAGCCGTCTTTGAACTCATTAACCAGAGGAAGACGGGTGAGCCAGAGGTGCCTTTAGGAAATGAGCAGATGCTTTGTTTTTCAAAAAGTCATATTGGGTGGAGCCGGTAGTTTGCTCCTTATAGCCCATTAATCAGCGATGTGAGGTATCGCACCGTCGTGAAGTGTCTCTAACAACCTAACAACTCTGCACCTCCGTCTGTTATGTGTACTGAAAACAAAGGAAGGCAGTGATTTAAAGGTCAGGTTGGTGATCTTCTTCAAAAACATTTTTGTTGTGGTTTGTTGAAATTCTCATTACACCACTATGAATCAAATGATGAAACAAAAAAAAGGAAAATATTCTTTGTTGCAAGACTGTAATAAGCTCGTCCAAACCGTGATTGTACGAGCCACCTGCCTGTCTTCCCGTCAGTATTCCACAGTCTGCTAGCTTTGTAGCGGTGTCAATAGTCACGTTTGGTGGTTATGTTCATTATGATCATTTTTGGGAGAGTGGTTTTGGACGAAGGCCTGAAGGCACTTGATTTAGCCATTCATGGAGCTAACGTTGCTAGCTGCTTTCATTGGAAAGAGTTGGCCAGACAGGGCTGGGTTTTTGGGTGGGATCATTTCTAAAAACTAGTGTACTCTTGCTCGTTTATCAAAGTTACTAACCCTAGCTTTAAGTGCACTTTTGTCCACTTGTAAAAATTAAGCAATTATCCCCGCGTTGAACTGCCTCTGATTTTTCTTATGCCTGTTGTTTGTTTAGACAATTCTACTTTCTCACAAGTTATAAATAACCATGTTGATGTTTGTACTGTAGTACTTGGGTTCATGCTTCACCACGACGGGAGACATTTCCTTAACTTGTCTTTTTCTTTTTAGATGACTTCAGAATAAAACAATGCAATGTGTACTGGATAATCCACCACAGAAACCTTTTTACTTTTAAACGCATAACTGTGCAATGGCCATTTACATTTGGAAAAAAATGATGAAGTTAAAGGACAAAGCAGAATAATTAATTATGCACCTTCAGCCTCCAGGTGTCATGACACAGCCATGCTTGTGTAATCAAGTCTTGTTGTTCAATAAATTAAAATGTTATTTTCCCTTAAAGCTCTGCTGCTATCCCCCCCCCCCCCCCAGTGCTACGTCCCCATTCCTGCTCGAGGCAACGTTATCGAGCTTCATCGCTTAAAAAAAAGTTGCTCATCTATCATGGCTGCAGGTAAAACAGTCCAGATTAACTATGCCATAAAGTACAAGCTCCTGCAGTGAATCTCATTCATACAGTGCTCCCGTCCCGAGGCCAGTGGAGTATTTTAAGCTCCATAACTTTAGGCAAGTAAGTGTCACACTCCTCGTAGTTATTCTGTCCACTAAATTGTGTGTCCTCTCTCTTAAAGTTAACTTGTTAACTGTATTGCATTGCTGGAATAGGTATCACAGTGAAATTTTAATTCACACACAGAGAAAAATCTAATATTCTCTGGGGGGGGGGGGCTTCTTGCTTTTGTTGAGTGTACCAGATCCCATAAAACCGCTGCTGACGTCTAATGTGCCCACAATCCTCAGGGATCTCTTTTCTCAGAGGCCCGATGCACTCTTTTAATACCAGTCTGCTTTCTGATATTCATCTTGATGACTAATGAACCCCGTGGAACACGAGTGTGCGTGCTGCTCATCAACCCCACATCTCCAGCAGCCGTTTGATCGCCTCCTGGAGATCAAAACAGCCATGTGATGATGAAAACACGGCGTGTGAGTGTTGATCTTTACGAGGCGGCAACCTCCGGTTCTGAAAAGTGAAGCCAAATGCAGAAATCCCTTAAACTTGCATTCTCTCTACTGGCCATCAGGGGGCGACTCCTCTGGTTGCAAAAAATAAGTCTGATTGTATGAAAGTCCTTTCAAGTCTTCTTCAATACAGCATGATGTTGATTTAGTAAATTATGGTCCCATTGAGAGTCAAATAGACCATAAGGCAGAGTGAGCTTTAGGGCGGGGTTTCTTGTGATTGACAGGTCGCTACCACAGTGTCTCTGCGTCATTCGTCCGCAGTCCAAATATGGCCTCTTCTGTTCACTGGCTGCAAAAAGAAAACAAGCTGACGACAGCCAAAACCCATAATGGCGCTGGCCAAAATGCAGAACTTGAGGCCTCAAACCACTACTTATCTATGAATTTTGCATACGAGGTCTAATGCAAGTCTTGCGGAACGTGAGGTTTATTTGTTTCCATTTGATGCTCGTCTAGCTCTCCCTCCTTTGGGCCTGTCACCATGTGTCGCACATGTCCACCTCTCGGTGCGCCGTCCTGTCAGGGGGAAAGAAAGCCGGCCAGTCTGAGAGGGTCCGGCAGCGTCTCGAGCTATTCAAGTCACTCTGATGTGTGTCGAGATCAAACTGAGGCTTTATGTGTGTGTGTGTGGCTCTGGCTGTGTGGGGCTCGGATATAGCAGGCGATTGTCAACCGCTGTTTTTTTTATTTTTTATTATTTTTTTATCTTTTCCTTTCTCATCCGACGACAGTCACTTTCACTCGGTGCCTTTCAGGCTGGAATTCCTCTGGCTTCAACTCACAGTCCTGGCAACGTCAGCTCGGCTGAAACGTGACAGAGAAGAGGAAGCGGAAAATGAGATGAGATGTCTTTACGGGTGAGGGAGCCGAGATGGTATTAGAGTTGCCATCTTCATTTTCCCCCCTCTGAAGTTCGTCTTTGGGTATTCCCAGTCGTTGAGGATTCTTCCTGTGACCAAGATGAGTGATGGCTGCACAATGAACTGGAGGCAGTAGATTTACAAGAATCCAGGCTTTGGCATATTCTCTGTCTGGAAGTCATTTTGGATTATTCAAAGGAACATTTCTAAGCATTGTGTTTAATTCAACTACACTACTGAGGCCCCTCTTTGGACACGTTGTGCACCATGGTACAGATGAAGGCACAAGAGGTTAAACTGTTGATGACTGACTGTATCTATGACCGTTTATTTGCACTTTTCTAATTAATTAGTCCAGCTTACTGTATTACAATAACTACCAAGGAGAGATGCACAGACTCAAATAGCTGGATCGGGTGTTTGGGACCATCGTCCGATCTGGTATCTGATACCATATATTTTGATACACAGTTCATCTCACTTATGTAGAAGAAGGAGCCGGTTCGGGGGGATTGAGTTGTTGTGAATGTGTGTGTGATCCACACAGATGATGAGAGACAAACACTTGGGCTGTTCTTCTGAGTCTCTTCGGGCTCTTGACGGAGTGAGACATGCATTTATTTTTCACACCATCCATTCTTGTTGCTAGGAGACTGGTTGATCTTGTTTTTGACCCAGCTCTCTTCCTGTTATCCCGTTTTCTCTTTCAGTGAATCACACCGAGTTCCTTTTTATGCGACAATTATTGAATGATCCTTGAATTAATAGGAGAAAGCATAACGGTACATCTCCCACAGCATTTCAAACAAAAGGTGATGTTTACTATTCTACCGTTATGTGTATATATGTCCCAGAATAGACAGTTTGATTATTGATACGAGATGTGGTGGTGAAGTCAACAGATGTTTATAATTTTGCTGTTGTTAAATTTGGCCTCAATTTACTTGAGTTCACGAAGGATTTCATCAGTTTTTGCCCATTTTTATTGATTGATATTTAAAAACAAAATGGTCATTTGGTGCGTGAGGTATTCCTTTAAGCTTACACACTGGGACCGGAACGGCAAAAACCAGAAGTGGACCCAACTCTACTTGTCTCCATGTCTTTCTCTCTCTCTCTCTCCCTCACAAACACATTCAGTGTTCATGTAAAAGATCTATCATCCCTACATGATGGTAGTTTCTAACCAGGCGCGACTGCGTGGTCAAGAAACATACCCATAGAGTGCTCACACCGAACAGTTGGTTGAGGTTAACTCCTCTCCTGTGCACAGCTCTACAGTGGTACACACTGTTTTACAGCTTGCTTTAATTATTTACATAATCTCACTTTAGGATGATCAAGATGACTCCTTTAAATAGATTTTGGTATGCTTGGGGGATACCTGTGCTGTTTCAAATAAGTGTTTTTGTTTTTTTTACATTATATGGTGACATTTTCTTCACAATGCGCATGAAAATAATTTTTTCAAGGGCAATTATGATGCTACATTAGATAATGATGGTGCAGAGCCTGTTGTTGAACAGTAGTGTATCTCCATATTAGTCCTGCGGTATTGATAATATCAATAATTAATTTTAGTAAGCTTTATTACAGCGTTTATTCAATTATTTTTGCACTGTATCACAATAGGAAGGTGTGATTACTCGGTGATGAGGAATCTGCTGCTATGAGACTGCTCTGCTCACCAGCAGCCATCTGCGTGTTGGGGGGGAATCTGGGACGAGCATGGATTTACCTCGTATCATGTAGAGCTGATCACTGACATCGCTGTGACATGCAGGGTGTGACTAACTCCTCCTCACTGAGATCTATCCTTCTTTTTGCTAATGAGACCAATCTGTGGAACATCTACCACACATGCACAGGCAAAAAAACAACAGAAAAATGCACCCCCGAGACGGGAGCTGATATTTTTGAACGCTCATCCTTAACGTCTCCAATGACATGCGGTAGCATACCGGGGAGGCTGCTCCTCCCCACAGGCAGCCATCTGGAAGACGAGAGGAGAATGGAGGTATGCAGGGAGAGGAACATCTGGTCTCTTCTGACAGTTTGCACTGACAGGAAATGGGATGGATGGGAGATTTACGGCCAGCCAGGGCCCAGATATGGACCTATACTTTAGTTTTAATAGGCCTGGGGGAAAAAGGGGGTCAGTTGTTCTGTGCCTCTGGCTGGATTATTTGTTTGTTATGCTAAATGATAGCCTGTCACGTAGCTGTGATGGAGTCAAACTGGTGAATCACATTGTTGTTTCATAATGGACGCACAGATCAGAGGAGCATCTGTGAGGCGGCCCGGCCTTTAGTGTTCTTTACTTTAGCCGGCTAATATGTGCTCGTGGATAATGGATTTCTGATGCATTGCAGTTTATTGCTATAGATGGCATCAAGCTTAATTGTAGATTTTATGCTTTTTTTTTTTTTTTGTCTGTTGATCTTCTCAAAACTCACCGTGGTGGCTGTTAACTGTAAATGTGTAGTCTAAAGCGGGATTATATGGATATAAATATTGCATAATCACCAGACGTTGATTTAACATTGCAGTTGATATTTTTACACTCATTTGCGACCCCCATAAACTGTAGAACAACAAGAGAACACGACTTTGTGTTTGGTAATTTGTGCGTTACGGTTAATGTAGCCTAACAAAACTCCATCATGTGCTCTCAAGGCCATGCAGAGAAGTAGAGCAAATGAAAAGATGCTTATACACCAGGAGAAACTTTAGATGTCACATTTCAAGAATTCAAAAATCCTTTGCTCGACATTTGGTAAACACTCATTATCAAAACCTAAACCCAGCAGATTTCAATACGGAACATGACAGCGTGTGGTAAAGAACGACGGGTCTGTAGTTGGATGTATTGGAATTTTTAAGATGGCTCAAAAAAGGCGACCTGGGAATCAACTCCGTCTTGTGTCTTTGTGTATATTCCTTTTACACCAGTATACATTTAGTTTGCTGCCTTGAGTGTCTGCAGCAGTCTCTAAAATATTGGGGTTTAGATGAAGCTTCTCTTTATTGCTCCATTAATGACTTGGCAATTGGGGAAAAAAACAAAAAACACACATTTATACAGAAGTATATACTTGCCAGCCACCTTTTTGGGATACATTTTTCATTAGAATGTGTTTCAGATCAATGCACATGAGGCATAGCATTGAAAAGTGTCAAGTAACGAACTGAGAAATAGAATGTGCAAACTTTCCGTCCTCTCCAATGAAACCCACCCCAGGCAACACAGAGATCCACTCTCGCATGCACACATGTAATATTAACACCGAAGGAATTCCAAGCAGCTCCTTAATCCAAGCTAGTGCTGACTGAGGCTTAGATTGGACGGAGGGAGAGCTGTTGAGATGTGCAGGTGAGAGGGCGAGGGGGTTCACGGGGGAGGAGGGAAGACGAGAGGAGTCGAGATCAAAGTTGAGATTTTTTTTTTTTCCTGAAAGTACTCTCGTCGCTTTCCAGGTATTCCGTGGTTCGAGGTGCCTTCTCTGTTCTCTCCTCTGCTGCTTTTAGTACACTGTACATGTGAGTACACATTCTCTGTTCCTGATGCCTTGTCTTCATTGCTGTCGTCCTACAGGTATGACTACAGAGAGATGCTGTACAACTCCACGTTCTGTCTGGTACCTCGAGGACGGCGGCTGGGTTCCTTCCGCTTCTTGGAGGCTTTGCAGGTCAGTGACGTGCATGCAGACGTTGCTCCTTATTGCTGGGCTGAGCTGTCAGTCAATCAGAATGTGTTGCGGTCGGTGCGTTATGACGACTCAGAAGATGCACACCAATCTGCTACTCTTTCTCTCATGTTGCTTTATATGAACTAATAAAGTAAAGACCACAAAGAAGAAACTATCTTTGAGGGTTTTGGGATTCTCAAAAGTAGGGTTTTTTTCAGTGGGTGTAACCGTACAGGTACTTATATTAATATGTCATATTTTGAAGGAACCGCTGCAATATTTGGACCCAATTAAACTCCAAATCAAAGGTGGCCCCACATAGATCCTTGTGCTTAAAGTGCTTCAGTTTTGATGATGCGTCTATCAGTGAGGGTGGTTTTGGCAGCTGAGCATCACGACCAAACACAAGTTGAGCTGAAATCTTGTAGTCCGTCAGCCCTGAAGCTGTGGTGACCAAACAATAAAGCCATTAATCAGTGGTTGAAAGTGGAAAAAGTGATGTGCTGCGCTACTTCCAGTAGCTCTCTCACCCACTGCCAGTCATTGTGTTAATGTGTTGATACAGCTGCCTCTGACTCAGTGTCTTCACTGCTGCTCAGGACATATATCCTCTCTCTTTCTCGATGTTTTCTACTTTTCAATTCTGGTCCTGCTTTTTCCATTTCTTTAAGTTTCCTCACCCACACCCTCGAGTCATCATATCCTCTACCTTTAACATTACACTTACTCTTTTTGATCCCGGTACCGTCTTCAACCAGTGTCCCGGATTCCCGATGGCGTTGAGCCCGTCTATCTTATTGGCTCATTCACTCAATCGGCCTATTCACTTAAGGTGGACCGATATGTTAAAGCTTCTTTAGTGACGCTGCTTTAGGCTCAGACCATAGTTATAGAATGGGTTTAATGAACAGCTTCATGTAGTTGTGTTTTAAAAATACAAATAAAAACATTTTCTCTTCTTCTCTTGTTGAATTACCGTTGCTGGGGATGGAGGTACAAAGCATGCCACATTTTAGTGGTGTATATAAACCTTAATATATTAATATATAAATCCCAATGCAGGTAGCTGAATGATAATAAAACATAAAAACACATGTGTTAAGTAAATGACTATACCGCGAGTGAGTATTTGCTATTTATGATCAGAACGGGTATCTGAACATAAACCTCTGTTGTGTTGAATGTTCCATCCTCTCATTGAAGCTGCAGGACACTTGGGGGGCAGATTTAAACGGTGTTTAGGCAATGCTTGATAACACCAGCGAAGAAGAGTGGAAAAGCATTGTAAATGCCCTTTTTTGTCTTCGCACAGCGACCAAAGTAATGACGTCATTTCCCTCTGTGAGTCATGTTTGTGCCAAGTGCTGTAAGCACTAGTCTTGGGACAACAGCAGAGAAATAGTCCGGGAAGAGAGAGATTTTTATTTTTGAGAGAATGACATTTGAGTTTACAATAGAAGATGGGCAGTGCCTCTTTATCGACTGGAATGGGGAGATAATTGCACCGCTGGGGAGCCGGCAGGACCGAGGCGAGGTCAGACAGCGGACTGATGGATGAAGCAGTTGAGGTAACATGCAGAGGTTGGCTGGACCACGGCCTGAAGGTGTTATTGTGTCTGTTCACTCAGCCTTAAGCTGGAGCGCATTAGTTGAAAGGGGGGGGGCAGCAGGCACACATTTGGGTGCTGCATTAGTTACATTGGCTCAAGTGAGTATTCCTGCAGGCCAGATAGGAAGCAGTGCAATAGTCAGGAGTGGAGATTTTCACATGATTAATCTGGCAGCATCAAGTGGTGCAATGCAGATTTTTCGGACGAGCATTAGGCTGGAGTCACGTTGAGATTCTCTCGTTACGCATAATGTAGGAAGCTCACAGCAGTGAGTTGTACTAATGAATGTTTGTTCTGTGTGTAATGTGATGAGCTGGGAGAGGATTGAGCTACGGGAGCTTCTAGTCGATTGGTCTGTGAGAGCGGATAGGTAGCGAAAGCACGGCAGCGTTTCAGCAGATTGCTGCCTTCTCTAATGACAGCGAGGAGATTAGACGAGCGCTGCTTGTGCCGGGACGTGCACGTGTATAGTGAGCGACCGAGGCCAATCGGTGAACGGTGCCCCGTTTAACAGATTATAGGGCCGGGCCCTGCAGGCACCACGCTGCACATTTAGGGCACAAACATGCACAAACGTTTGCACATGGACCTTCACAAACTTGGACACACACTTTGGTGCAATTTCATTAATCTTTCAGACACAGGGGGGGGGTTAAATGTTCAAGTATGTCATTTTTTTCCAGTGAACATAATGATCGTTTGTGTGAAGCAGCACTGCCTAGTCATCAAGGTTCCGCAGCAGTTCTGATAATGGAGATATTTTGGGAGATACGTGGCATCTCTTGGTTAAATTGCCTGATTTGATTGCTTGGGAAACGGTCCCTGTACAGTGATGACATGGGCTGGCGGAGCACAGGCCATATGCCATTCATATGTCTTTATACTGTTGCCAGTAGAAATACAAACTATGTTTATTCATTTATTAGTGCATTACTTCTTGCATTTTTACCAACGATACCGGTCATGAGCATCACAGTTTCCGCAGAGCAGCTTTTCTTAGACAATTGATCTCATTAACAAACACAGTCTAGTCTAGTCTAGTGTGTGTGTGTGTGTGTGTGTGTGTGTGTGTGTGTGTGT
>NW_022280104.1:1102008-1115961 GCF_004355925.1 Anarrhichthys ocellatus | reverse complement strand
GTGTGTGTGTGTGTGTGTGTGTGTGTGTGTGTGTGTGTGTGTGTCTGATGTTGTGTCTTACTCTTACAGGCAGCCTGTGTGCCAGTGATGTTGAGTAATGGCTGGGAGCTGCCCTTCTCAGAGATCATCGACTGGAATACGGCAGCCGTGATTGGAGATGAAAGGCTGCTACTACAGGTAGGTGCACGTACAGCTGCTGCTGCTATAGAAACCTAGAGGTGGAGGCCAAAGTTGTTTTACATCAGAGGATTCACAAGTCATCGTTTTCTTCAGGATAACAATGTTTGTGAGTGACCAAAGCTCCTGGGGGCTGATTTCCTGTATATGACAGCTGAGATAGTTATTGAGGCAGAACTTGCACTTTTTCTGCAGACCTTGCATTTTGTTGGTAAAATGACAATACCCAGTGTATTTATACAGGACGACTGTCTTCTGTTTTGGTTCGGCAGCGGGTAAATATGCTAATATGTATTTCTTTCTTTCACAGATCCCGTCAACAGTGCGCTCCATCCACCAGGATAAGATCCTGTCCCTGAGGCACCAGACCCAGTTCCTCTGGGAGGCTTATTTCAACTCTGTGGAGAAGATAGTACTGACCACACTGGAGGTACACACACATGTTTGAACATACATATTAATTGCATGTTTGTAATATATTGTTGTAGAAATTGTGATACATGTACATCCTTCAAATCAGGTGACGGTGCACACAATTTGCCTGCTTGTATGAAACGTTTCCTGTTTGTGTGTGAGATGTTCTTGCGCGTCACTACAGTACCATCTTTGTGTTTCATCCAGTAATTTGGAAAATGTCAGATGTTACTGCTGTGATTCTGCTGTTTTCAGCTGTAGGAAAACAACTGCGCTTGATTGCACACAAATACAAATACGGCGTGAATCCATTGTTGATTTTATTTTCTCTCGGTTCTGTTCATCAGTTATTGACTTTGCACTGACTTTGTATCATACAAGTGCAGACCGTGTCGTTGCAGACATATTGCCCACAATGAAACCGCTCCAGACTAGATTTAAAAAACCATAGGTATGATATATACAGTATATACCGTCAAACTCTGCCATAATGTTTTTGTGAGGCTGTTTCTTGCAGCGGCTCGGCTATCAATCATGTCAGTAGTTTGTTCCTGTCAGATTCCATTTATCTGTCTTGCTCCTGCTGAGTAGCAGGTTATCTCACTGCTGTTGGGCTAGAATTACAAACGCACAGATGAGAGCAGGGAGGAATGTAAAAGGATGAAGGGAGCAAGGCAGAAAAACCCGAGAGGATGTGTTGAGGCTGGCTGTGAGTAATGCAGGATGTTTCACTGCATTCAGAATCATGCTTCTGGCCATCCCTAAATTCACCAGCCACTATCGGCACTGGACCTCTGCTGTTAGCCCATTAGCTGCTGTCCTTCAGATAGTGTTACAGAGGCCTCGTCCCAAGAGGTAGGAAGACAGGGCTGGGATAAAGTTACACCCACGAAGAAGCTGATCTTCGATCTGTTTACACTCTCAGTATCTTAACCCGTCTCCAAAACATGCTGTAGTACGAGGCTGGTGAGATGTCAGTGCCTTGGCTTCGGATTATTTCCAACAACTACCCCATGCTTTAGAGAACGCTCTGTGTTTCATTATGGTATCCTGTCATGTTCTAAGAGCTCTGGTGGAGGGGGAAAAACCGACACATTGTATGTGATATTGAGCTAAACAAACACATAAACTTCTAAATTTGTATCAGGCTTATGGAACGGCTGAAATGATGTTACCGCTGACTTCTATTCTTCAATTTATGTTTTGTCTATGCGAAGGGATGACAGCAGAATGAAAACCACTCATTTGTAGTCTGCAGGCTTTTTGTTTTGTTTGCTTGAGAAGTGCCAGAGGATCTGTGTCTGCCTTCGAACAGCAAAGAAGACTGATGTGATTATTGTTTAGTTTGAAGTAAACAGACGTGTAAGCTCTTGGCTCAAAGTCAGTATCCTGCTGACATCTTACCATTGTTAACACTCATCCAAATACTCAATCTTAGCCTTGTGGTCTTATGTTTTTTCTTCTACATGTCACACGGGAAGTATTGTGAACATTTGATTGATATTTTACCAATTGCAATCTATTGACCACTCTACAGAAGACATAAATGTGGATAATCTCCTCCTCTGTTTCTGCAGATCATCCAGGACCGGGTCCTGCAGCACAACTCCAGGAGTAACCTCATGTGGAACAGTCTGCCCGGAGGCCTTTTCACCCTGCCTCAGTACTCCACGTACCTGGGAGACTTTCCCTTCTACTACGCTAAGCTGGGTCAGTTAATCACTCGTGCATATGCTATATGCTAAGAACCACGTTTATGGCCCCCCCCCCCTAAGTTTTAGACTGATTTTCATTTACGACAGAGCACTGGAACAGCTGGTGCGTGACAGCTTTTGAATACTCGTAAACTCGTAACATGAATCGGTGACATTGCGACACGTAATGAAGTACGTCTTTATTAATTCACCATTTATCACAGAGGAACTCTCCAATTAGACCTGCCATGTTGTATCTGTGCCTGGTTAATTGGCCCGATATAGGGCTCGATGTTGACATTGGGATTTGGTTAACTGGCTCCGTTTCCTCTCCAAGCCTAATTAGACCGGTTCAGTTACACGGTATGTCAAGTCAACTCCGCTTGAAGTAAACAAGCGCCAACTAAGAGATGCTCGAAGCTCTCAAAGAGCAGTTATTTATAGATAGAATTCAGCTTTGTGCAGTTCAGTTTAAGATTTGTGATAGTAAACGGGTATGACAGTGATGCCAAACAACTATGATGATACTTCAACATATAGCCGAAGGGTTGTTGCCGTTACCATGCTCAAGTGATACTACCGTGTGAGTGAACATGATGCAGATAATACTTTGCTCCTTTGCTCACCATTGACGTGTCCCGGCTGCTCTCAGGTGTTAAGCCCTACACCAAGTTCACCGCGATCGTTCACGTGGTGAGCCCACTGGTCTCCCAGTCCCAGCCGGTCATGAAGCTCCTCGTGGCTGTGGCCAAATCCCAGTACTGCGCTCAGGTAATTAAAACCCACCAACACATCACACTACATGACTCACTCAAGCTGTGATCAGATTGACCTGATCTGCAGTGGTGACTGCTTGATTCTGATGGGAGGTGAGTAGATGCTCCATATAACGGAGACATTTTATCCGATGAGTGTTTTAAGATGTTAAACAGAAAGAAAAGTGAGCAGAGCTACTTTGGCAGATAAAAAGGTCTGTTTGTCTCTGTGTCTGTCATTTCTCAGGTTTATCACATCACCGGTGTTTGCTGAAAACTGCTTTTGAAACTTTTCGAACCTTTTCATGCTGGAGATGAAGGGAGCCTGTCCAAATAGTTTCCAAATGTTCCTGCCACAATAGATCCGCCCTGCCACTCGTCACTCTACAGATGCTTATTATCCTACAGCAATGTGAAACCATTACCTGCTGAATCATTTCAATGCACAGCTGTTCAGCTGTCAGACATCAGAATTGTTCACGATAACTGTAATTCTTCAGTGAATTCATACATATCAGGCCGTTTTAAGATGTTAAAAGGGACAGTGTCCTGTGTTTAATAAATATGTACACCCCTGGCATTTTGCAGATTCACCATAAATGTGGCTTCTGTTTCTTTTGTTCCTGGATTTAAAACTGCATGGCCAGCATGAAGGTGGCGGCACATTTTGTTTTAACATTAACAGCGATGCACTTTGTCGCTGTCACGTAACTGTAGGCGGTGTGACAGTTTCTGAAAATAGTTCTGCAGCAGAAAGAGGACGTCTTCCACATAAATAGGGACTAAATGATTCAAAAAAAAGAGCTTTGAATTGGGACAAAAAAGCCTCATTGTGGAGGTTTTGATCTATATATTTATAAGCCAGACATGGATTGTCAACCATTAATACACTGCTATTATAACGTAGTTCTCATGAGAATGAATATGAACATGAACATGTTGGGATGACTAAGCTTTTACCTATTTTCCCTTTTGTGCAGGTGATCGTTCTGTGGAACTGTGACAAACCTCTTCCTGCCAAGCACCGCTGGCCTGTCACCTCAGTTCCTGTCATTGTTATAGAAGGAGAAAGCAAGGTACAAAAAACAAGCCATTTCACAGTCAACACTCAAAGCCTTCAGTTGAAAATAATGAATTCATCTAGATGTAAAAACATGTTTTTATGAATTCATCAAGATGAAATAATGAAAGTGATTAAAAACCTTTCCCTGTCAGTGTTTCTTCATTTAAAGCTACAACCTTCCTGCCCTTAATATTGATGACTTAGCGGTCAGTGAAATGCTGTATTTCTGCTGTCATTGGTCTTATGTCAGCTTGTATATTGAATATGACTTGCTCTGCTGTTAACGCGGCAAGATGCATCAACTCTCTAGCACGAACGGCCGTTAAGACACCGGCAGCGCTGCTCGTCAGGCAGATGTACCCCGCTTGTGCTCATATGGGCCGTGTGTATACGCTGCTTGTTGTTGTTGAGCTGCACGGTAAAATGTTTTACCCTCTTTTTACAACCAGTCACATGTTGCTTGAGCGTCTGTGTTTTTTGCAAATCACGCCAGGTGATAAGTAGCCGCTTCCTGCCCTACGACACCATCCCCACCGACGCTGTGCTCAGTCTGGACGAGGACACTGTGCTCTCCACCACAGAGGTCAGACTGCCAGAAAACTTACATTTACGGCCATTTTTATTAAATCAAACATGCTGCAGAAGTTCTTGATAATAACTGTATAAGCACTGGACACAGTGGATGTGTTTCTGGTTTCCTGGCCTCATGTCGTCCCTGTCTCTTTGTTTCTGTCTGATCTCGGTCCAGGTGGACTTTGCCTTCACGGTGTGGCTAAGTTTCCCAGACCGCATTGTCGGTTACCCGGCCCGCAGCCACTTCTGGGACAGCAACAAGGAGCGCTGGGGCTACACCTCCAAATGGACCAACGACTACTCCATGGTGCTGACCGGGGCTGCCATCTATCACAAGTACTGACACTTTCACTCCTCTCCAGCTGACATTCAGTTTCCCTTTAGTGCCGCGCTAACACAATTCACTCTCCTTTTATGTTCTCCCTTAGATACTACCACTATTTGTACACCACCTACCTTCCAGCCAGTCTGAAGAGCATGGTCGACCAGATGTCAAACTGCGAGGACATTCTGATGAATTTTCTGGTGTCGTCTGTGTCTAAACTACCGCCCATCAAGGTCACCCAGAAGAAACAATACAAGGAGACCATGATGGGACAGGTGAGGCGGAACATTTATCCAGTAAAACTAGTTCATTTTATAGTATGCCTGAAGGTAGAACAGGCACTATTTCTAAGAGAGACAATACAGCACGCGTTACTTGAAGTACCCTGTTGAGATGTTGTGGAGAGAAACACCTGAAGGATGCAGACTGTTGGTGGCAATTTATCACGTAGATTAGAAGAAGAAGCTATTCAATAACATGAAGGACATCCGTTACTTTTAGGAGACTGTTAAATCCAGCTAGGTGGTGTTCTCTTTTTAAACATGATATACGCCTTTAAACTGTACATTGATGCTCACAGACAGGGACCCGTGCTTTTCCTGATTATGGTAGAAGCTTATGGCCTTTAGACATATCGCACCACTTAAACCCTCATAGTGTTGGCTGTTAAACCAGATCATCAGTCATGTGTGAATTTAAATAGAAATGTGTGTTGTTTTTTTTTTTTTGCAATGTGACCTTCAATTTATATACACATGAATATTTACAACAGGCTCTAAAAGGTCAGAATAATTTGTGATGCATTATTCATTTATCGGTTTCTCTTTTCCTTGCACTGCCTCACTCTCTCTCACTCTCACTCTCACTCTCTCTCTCTCTCTCTCTCACTCACTCTCTCACACTCTCTCACACTCACTCACACTCACTCTCTCTCTCACACTCACTCACACTCTCTCTCTCACACTCACTCACTCTCTCTCTCACACTCACTCTCTCTCTCACACTCACTCTCACTCACTCTCTCACACTCACTCTCACCCACTCTTTCACACTCACTCTCACCCACTCTTTCACACTCACTCACTTTCACATTCTTTCACACTCACTCTCTCACGCTCACTCTCTCACCCTCCAGAGCTCCCGGGCGTCTCGCTGGGCCGACCCGGACCATTTTGCCCAGCGTCAGACCTGCATGAACAAGTTTGCCAGCTGGTTTGGCACCATGCCCCTGGTCCACTCTCAGATGAGGCTGGACCCGGTACTGTTCAAAGACCAGGTGTCCATACTGCGGAAGAAGTACAGGGACATCGAGAGACTATAACCCTTCCGAAGACACCCCCCCCTCCCCCCCGGCTCTCTGGACGCTGGACAAAGACAGAGCGAAGGGGGGCGGTGACGAAGAGAAACACGGAGCCTCTCCATGATTGCACGGCTGGATCAACAGGAGTGGGCACAGGAGTGGGCAGGAGGAACAGATGTGGAGGTCACCACATGCATTGGTCTGCTCCGTTGTGTCCATTTCTCCTTTCTACCCTTTCTCTTATGTGTATAGCTGAGCACACGCTATGAGGACCACCTACTGAAGGACACCAGAGGACGGCTCGTCTTTGAACTGTTGTGGTCAAAGTCATGGAGTCGGCGATCATAGCTGCTTCCGTGTCCCGACTCGCCTGTTCTGCTCTGTGCACACAGGTTGCTGAAAAGTCTTTCATGACAGAAAATTCTTGATGATTATGATTATGAAGAGGATGACACTATTTTGGATTGTGTTTAGCTATTTTGTTTTGTTTATATACAGTGAATGAATGGCCAGCACTTCTCTCTGTGTTGTCTTAATTGGAACCAATAGCAGGTGGGCAAAGAGGAATGAGTTCTGATCGTTTGATTTGACATTCACAGTGCCTCAAGTTTGTCAAAGGAAAGGTTGTTATGCAGAAGGAGCACATTGATCTCGCTGCTTTGTGTTTTTGTTTTTGTTTCTCATGATTGGCTTTATGATTTATGGAATAATGGATCTCGTAGTAAAGTCTTCAGGTCAGCATTTGCATTGCTTCCTTGCTAAAGTTTAAATTTATTTGTATTCAATTGACAAAACAAAACAATTATTACGTGCCATTCTGACATATTTTGTTTTCACGGTAAAACTACAACAGTGTCACACAACTCTCTAACTTCATTGGAGCTAGAAGTCGTTGGACGAGCTAGAGTCGGTGCTGGAATATGTGCTGGCCTGAAGAACAATAGAAGATCACAAGAGTTGCCTTGGTGTGAAGGGATGCTGAGCTTGCTAATCAAGCCAACCCGTGGTCTGTCTGAAACACGACCCACTGTGAAAACCCGGGAATGGATCTTTTGGGGCTTTGTTAGCAGACGATATTTATATACGGCCATTGTCTTCATGCCATAGACCCAATTCATGTCGTCCGGTGACAAGTACTTGACGTGGGCTTACACTGCGTTCATCTCAGAGCATCAAACTGTGCTCGGTGCTTTCAACGTCCGAGTTGGCATCATACTAAATAGACTGCTGTGTTTCCCCCACTTGTTGTGAACAAATGGGACCAGATTGGCAAGAATTCTCCAAAGTGTATCTCTGACTATCGCAGCCATTCATCTCTGAGGTTCGGGTTGGTAATGTGCTCATGGGCTTGGGACAAATTCAAGAGGCAAACCAGGATGTTAAAGTTCCATGACTCGATATTCATAATTTTCATTTTCTTTGTTAGTTTTCTCAATCTGATGTTTGTATCTAATTTACTGCAACTCTGTAGGTGGAATGGCAAGAGTCCGTGGAACAGGAAAGATCTTTATTTGTTATTTTTCTAAGTGTTTGGTTTCATCAACAATCATGCTTCGTTTTTGTTTTTTCCCCCCTGTCCTCATACGTCATATCGGGTGATCTGAAGAATGTTGACAGAATTTGATAAATTTAGACTGTGCACCTGTGTTTCTGAATCCCAGTCCATCTGTCCCTGAGGTGTCCCTGTAAAGCCAGCAGCGTTTCTGTAGAAGGCTAACAAACACCTGCCCCGAAGAAATGATCATTTCGGTATGTTCCATCTCTCTGTACCCATCACCACTATATGTGCCAATACATGGTTTTGCTTTTTTTTAAATTTATTTTTCAGTTCATACAAGGAATGCTGTGAATTCCCAGAAAACATCTCCTGTCTGTATAAGTGAGAAAGAGGGGGGAGGGGGTGGGGGTGAAGGTGAAGGAATGGTGTATGTGTGAAAGGAAGGAGCTGCATGGTCTTTTTTTCACAGCTTGATAGCAAATAAACAATCCTAGTATTACTAAACACAGCGCTATCAAACAGCTGAATATGGTCGTAAACAGAATCACATTTCAGAAATGAACTTGCTGCAATATTTAAGATGACATTTTCTCTTTATCTCCTTTGTGTTGTTTCAGAGGGCTAGGGGGTTATTATATATATTGATGTGCCTTCAGAAGAAATACACTTATTAGATTTTCTTTTTTCCCCCCCATCAGCCTTGTGCAAGAAACAAGTCCCTGTTTTCATTTCTTAGTAGATTTATTGTTTTCTTTATCAACATCCAGTAACACATAATGGCTCCCTAAATGATTTTGTTTAACACTGGAATGCTACTAAGACTTATCACCACACACCTGATACTGACATTCCTGCCTTCTTTCTGTTGTAGGAACTTTCTTTTTCTGTTTTTCTTTACACGTACGGCCTTGTATTACTTTACTTCCTGGTTGACGCAAGTATAGTAATACATGTAACACACGTAATTCAATCATACACAGTATTTGTCAGACAGGACTGAATCTCTGCCTGCTTCCTTCCCTCTCTTCTGTAACCGCAGACCTAATTTTATAGAGATTAAAATGGAAAGATAGAGGAGGGGGGGGGGGGGGATCACAATTTTGTAAAAGAATTTTATAAAATCAAAACAATAAAATATTTGATATAAATTGCCTGTGTTTTTGTGTATTTATTATCTGGTCATTTATGTCTTTGTCATCCTTTTAGAATGTTCTGGTGCGTCTGCTTGTCTTTCAAACAAATATTGAATCCAACATCGGATATTAGAGCTACATTCCTAAAATCTACACTGTGCTGCACAAGACATGCATTCCCTCTCCCTCCTCTCTGACCTGCTGGCAACCTATTTTGAGGCTTCCCGAAACATATTTTGCATGTTGGGTTTATGCAGTGGTGAGGGAGAGCCAAACTAAATAATACCTTTAGCTTCCTCCGTGTGTGTGTGTGTGTGTGTGTGTGTGTGTGTGTGTGTGTGTGTGTGTGAGAGAGTGTGAGTGTGAGAGAGAGAGAGAGAGAGAACGTGAACCTTATCCTATGCCAAGAAACTGCTGTGTTTACATAAATCTGTGTCAGGATGATCGGTTTAGACACGCTGCATAAATAACAGCATCTATCCAGGATGATCCCATGGTGCATGAGAGCTGCCAACTCAGCTGCAGCAACAGCCACAGGAGAGATACCCCCAAAACAAACACACACACACAGACTGACACCAAACTGGGTAAAACTCTAGAAGCAAAAAGCTGTGCAGTACGTTAAAGCTGGGCCAGTGCCTACACAGCAAAAATGATATAGTGACACACCAAAAGGAAAAGC
This sequence comes from Anarrhichthys ocellatus, assembly GCF_004355925.1. Taxonomy (NCBI): domain Eukaryota; kingdom Metazoa; phylum Chordata; class Actinopteri; order Perciformes; family Anarhichadidae; genus Anarrhichthys; species Anarrhichthys ocellatus. Next base: position 1,106,347 of record NW_022280104.1, on the reverse strand, counting down.
ATTTGGACATGACACCATGACCACATCCACTCTGAATGGTCTGTGGACCAACTTTTTTTGCATGGAGTGAGAGAAAATTTGTGATTTGCGATAAACCAAGGAGTGAAACTTCACTGCACTGGAGGGCTCTATCCTCTGCCAAAAGTCAGCTTGTATGATTTTACGGTATGCTAATCAATTCCACATCTCTTAATCCTACCAATGCAGCAGAGATGGATCTCAGCGTGCATGGGTTCTTCCCAACGGTTGGATTAAATACTGTGACTCCAGGCCAAATTTGACCAAAATGTCCCTCCTTTCCTATCAGCTTTACATCACATATTATAGCAGCTTGTTTCAAGTTGCACTCGGCCATAAATAAATAAAAAGAAACCCATCATTAGTAATATGAACAAATGAATTGGCACATTATGGCACTTTTAGCCCAAGCACTCGATTTCACATGATTAAAGGAATCTCACGCTTCAGGTAGTATTTGCTTGGATACAAAGCTGTTGCATCTTTTATCCCACACATACGTGTTCATACTAGAATGCTTCAGCAAAATCCGAACCGCAGGATGTTTTATTTCATACAGCTGTGCAGAGATAATGATGTGCTTCTGTTTTGGTATGTAGAGAGAATCAGATGTTCAGGCTCTGTGACTCACACCGTGTACGTCAACACGGTGGCTCATGTAATGCTGAGAAGCATCGGTACTGAAGCGGTTGCTTACTCTAAGGCTGTTTAGATGTCTCTGTCACACGATGACAGCAGCCAGCAATCGGCTATCTGGATAAAAGTATGGTGTTTAGCAGATGGCAGCCCAAAACTGTGTCACCATCCAGACACGGCTGTGCAGCATTGTGTTCAAATGTGTCATATATGCGCATTTCTGTACAGGACATCAGATATTTAAAGAAAAATATTTAAAAAAATGTATCATGAATCAGCAACACATTGAAAAGCTCCATCCAGCTTTATATTAAACACCATTTTAAATTCATTATTGTCTCTCTTGCATTTGTTAGCTTTCAATTTAGTCATTTTTGGCCGAGATTAAATGTGAATTGATCTTACAATGAGCTGGTGAGTCTGTGCAATGATGAACTGTGTATGAAAACGACGATGTCATTGATTCTGGAGCATATTTCCACGGATTTGAATACATTTAGTGAATTAGTTCTTCCCTTAAAGTAATAAAATGCCAGTTGTGATCATCCTGTAATTATGACGATTAAGGCAGCTCAAGTGCCTTGAGAGTTTACCTTGTTTTCCATCTGTACTGTCGCTGCAGATATCCAGCGATGCCTGGCCGTTTATTGAATATGACTTAAAGGATTTGATAAATCTATTCTCAAACCGTGCTGATAATGAGAACTATATTTAACTATACAGTGACCTGGAGCCCTGCTGCTGGTATGTCATGATCATGCTCGACTGGAAAGCAGTTCTACCACCGCAGATGCCGCAGCCTATGAGACAAATATACTTTACCGCATACCAATTTACAGTTTGACTGTAGATGATTCCGTCTCTCGTCTCTGTATCTGTTTTGGAAGTTGTTTTTGTGGGTATGGACGTCCAGTTCCTGTACTATTCTGTTCAAAGGACTGAATTTGTTTGGAAGGCTGGTAGGTATTTTTGTGTTTCCTCCTCATGATAATACTGTTTCACCGATTAGAAATTCGTCTTGATAAATTCACCCATTCAAAAAATAATTTAATAGGCCCTTTTCACAGCAGCCATTTTGACCCATTATAGCAGGATTACAGTGTAATACCTTTTCAGTGTTCCGGTAATTCGGAGCATGCACAATAGTGGGGCCCTGCAAAATGAGGCCCCTGAATGGAACAATGGACTGCGATGACATGTCAAAATGTCTGCCGTGAAAGAGGTGTGTTAGGAGAGCCCAGTTTGTTTTAGGCCACTCTGTTGATGTACCGGATGTGAGAGTCACATTAGGCCCGGGTCATAACCAGTGTTATAACATGGGGTCTGCTGGGTTTTTAAAAAAGATTAGCAGCCAGATGGGACAGCTGGCGATGGGAGCAGAGCAGGCAGACAATCATATCCACAAAAATACAACATGAGTTCAACAGCCGTGTGCAACCTCAGTGGGAAGTGAACCCTGAAACAAAAATAAAAGGAATATGTTACAACAACGATAGTTTTGTAACAATAACAAGTGTAGCAGATGATTCAGTGTCACTTGCATGTCTACTACGTGTAAAACAGACACACACTGTGTTATCATAATCATATTGATTTATTTATGATTAAGCACCTTATATGTCTCCGGTGAGCATTGTGCAATAGCGCCCCCTATCTCCGCTTGGCGCTCACAGCGGTGCTGTCTGTCGGCCTCAGCCTCAACAGACTCCTCCTCCGCCATTTTTGACTGTAAACATCCTGCCGATTTTAAAAGGACAGCGGTGAGCGGGAGGAAGGCGACTGGCGCCATCTTGGCTGTTTTAATGAGTACAACAGGGGAGAATACGCGGGGAGAAATCACATAATCATTGGAATTTCACTGTAAAGGGGGCACTGTCGGTAAGTGTGTTTGCAGCGGAAATATTTACGCGTGGTTTTGTGTGCTCTACGAGCTGAAATAAGCATGCACGTTTGTGTGAATTCACTGCGGCCTTCACTGTACAGGGAGCCGTTAGCCGCCAGCTAACGATACAGTTGTGCTGAATGAGGGAAAAAAAGTACGAGTAACGTTAGTGTTTGATGGGCGCGTCGTTCCGGCGCGCTTTATTGTTTTTTCACGTGTGAACTCTATTTTTGTCCGCTGTTTTAGGAAAGCTATATTATATTTAAATGAACTTAAATCGGTATGAATCGTTTTCATTTCTCATTTTGTAGTTAACTGGCGGCTAATTTAGTTCATCCCACTTGATGGCGCCGACTATTTGCTGGCGTTGACCAACCCCTTGGCGCTCTTAACGCATTACACCGTATTAAGAGCCTAACGTTACATAACCACGCGAATTTCTCTTTTAACAAAATAACGATGCACTTGTGCAAAGTATGAATTCATAAGAGAAGAGCACGGGGAAAGTGTTTTGTTACCGCTACCATTGGCAGGCATGTGCATTTCCAATGTTTTCCTCCCTGACTGGGAAATAGGCGGAACTTGTAAAAAAGTCAGCGCTTGTTTTGATTAAAATTGAAATTTTTTAACTACCGTGCCCTGTCCTGTTTCCGAGTTATGTTAGCGTAAATGTTTACAGTTAGCGTTGACCAAATTAAGCACGACAAGGGACAAAAGATCTTAAGGTTAACGTCATACGTTAGCCAATGAGCCGACACAAGTTTAGCTAATGTTTCAATCAAAACCAGACCCTGTCAAGTAATTCCTAAAACAATGACGTTACTTACTAATAACCAAAGTTACCTAAGGTAACGTTGGCTAAAACCAATTGGCTTAACGTTTCTCATCTTTGCAGTGTTGTTGGCTAACTTGCTATGTCGAAAAAGAGATTCCTGTTTTCCATAGAAATGGATCGTTTTATACATTTTTCAGATTTGTTTGGGCGGCTTTACGACTTCCTTCGTCAACCAAGATTATCTAAATCACTCGTGGTGGTCTGGTTCTTCTGATCGAGCCTCTCCCCCCCCATGGCGTTTGGGACACAGTAAAGATTATTCTTCATAACAAAAAACATTCACATGTTTTATAATTACTAAGTATTGATTATGTGCAGTAGTCAAGTTTCTGCTTTGTTAGCTGATTCCCTTATCATGAATGAACTACCAGAGATATCACCGGTAGAATTGCTGAATTTGGCTAAAAGCAACATTGTTTTTCAAATGCTTGGGGTGGTACAGTGCAGCTACCAGCAAGTTTGTCTTGCATTTTGATTTTTTTTTTTTTTGATTTTTTTTTTTTGATTTTTTTATATAGAAACGCATCTCCTTACACGCAAACTAATCATGTTTATTTTTTTCCTCCAGGTGAACCATACCATAGTGAGTGTGTGAGCCAGGGCAACCGGGGCAATGTTCTACGCCCACTTTGTCCTCAGCAAACGTGGGCCGCTGGCCAAGATCTGGCTAGCGGCCCACTGGGACAAGAAGCTGACCAAGGCCCATGTGTTTGAATGCAACCTTGAGAGCAGTGTGGAGAGCATCATCTCGCCTAAGGTAACGAGATGGAAGTACAGTCTCTGCACTGTGGTGCTCATGCTGCAGGCCTTGTACTTTGCAGCCTTGAGTGTTGTTCGAATCCTGAGTTGTTGCTTTGTTCTGCTTTTTTTTTTTTTTTTTTTTTTTTGTTTTGCCTCCCAATTATTAAAAGCAGTCATTTTCTCCCAAAGAAGAAAAAATAATAAATGGGAACTGATTACAGCAGAGT
>NW_022280104.1:1092741-1097232 GCF_004355925.1 Anarrhichthys ocellatus | reverse complement strand
CTTCACCTTTCTGTAGAGATGGCTGTATTTTAAAAATAATAATATTTTTAGAAAACAGTTGCAAGCAATGTCGCAAATGACTAAGCAGGAATTAACTTGCAGAATTGACCTACGGAGCCCTTAACGTTACCTTTTTTTAAGGATGGGGAAATATTAATAAAGCAACGAGGAATTAAGAATTTTATTTACTTTCACCTCGTCTCCAGTGAAAGAGACCAAGGCGAAGCGTAAGAGGAAGCTGATTGTGGACAGTGTGAAGGAGCTGGACAGTAAGACCATCAGGGCTCAGCTGTCTGACTACTCGGACATCGTCACCACCCTTGACCTGGCCCCTCCCACCAAGAAGCTCATGATGTGGAAGGAGACTGGAGGCGTGGAGAAGCTTTTCTCTCTGCCCGCTCAGCCCCTGTGGAATGCCAGGCTGCTCAAGGTGGCTTATTCTTGTTAGATATGCATGCATTTGTGAATAAACATGTACACATATTACCCACTAGTAAGTATTTGACAACATACCATAGCGGTTTGAAGCAGTATTACCACTTTGGGGAACGGTACTGAGCAAGCCTGATGTCTGACTCTCCAAGTAGGTCAAACTCAGGCACTTTTTTTTTAATGGAAGAGGAGAGAGTATATTTATAATATTGTATCTTTCATTGACATTCTGTGCAGGTTGTGGGATTTAAAATGAGAACATTGAAGGAACAGGAGGTGGAGGAAGTGATTGCTTTTGTCTGTCTCTTTTCCCTATCCTCTCAAACCCACACGGTGCCCCTCCAGAATACTGAATGGAAAACGTGTTGCTGCATAATTTAGCAGACCTCTTTCCCTTTTTGTCTCGCATCTTAACACTCCCTGCTAGTGATGTGTGGATTGCTGTTCTAACTGGGCACACGGTTAATCAGCGGATTTCTAATTAAAAGTGAATGTGTTAAGGGTGGCTTAGATAGCACATCATTAATGAGGGAAAGCGGTAAAACAATGGCTTACAAGCTTTCTTCAAAACAATCACGGCTCTGGGAATGAACCGTGTGTGTGAGTAATGCGTCAGTCCAACACGGTGTGAGCGGAGGGCATGGCACCATGGTGATGGATGATTTATGTGAATTCGGATGACATCAGAGCCGAGACGCGCATACTTCTCCCTGTTTTTTAAATTGTACTATTGACTTTTTGTACTGCCGTTTGTTTGTTTCTTCTTCTTCTTCTTCTTCTTCAACACCACCAAAGTTTAAACCTGTTAAACCTCTGATCTCAGATGTTCACACGCTGCTTGACGCCTCTGGTGCCAGACGAGCTGAGGAAGAGGAGAAAGGGCGGCGAAGCCGACAGTCTGGATGAGTTCCTCAAAGAGCTGGAGAACCCAGAGGTGCCCAGAGAGGAGGTCCTGAGTCAGCACAGGGATGTCATTGGTAAGTCGTGCTTTTGAAGAGATGAGAGGAGATCATATCCCAGACATGTCATCAGTTATTGAATAAGGCTGTGTCATATTTCATATTCCCTTTTTTTTTTTTTTAAACACATTTTCTGAACAATCTCCCTCATCCATCTCTCAGACCAGACTATCATAGAGGAGCCCAGCATGTTGGCAGCATCTGCGATGGAGGGCAGCAGGACGACCCTGGATGAAACGGTCATGCCTCCTCCGTCGACCCCTCGCGGTGTCAAACGCAAGACCGTCGACAAAGAGGGCACCCTTCCTGTGAGTGCTCGTCACCTACATTTTATTTTTCTCTGTCACAACATTGGTGTTGAGTTTCCATGATGTTCAGTCAGCACTTCATGTGGCGGAGGCAAAGTGTAGATAAAGTGATGTTTAAGGCTTCCAATGATTGGCCATAATCCATGACAAATACCACCCCTCGATTCAACCACTTGCTGTTTCCAACCAGATTTGATTATTTCATTTTAATCAGGGCATGTTGATCTCATCTGTTATCTAATTTAAATATTACACCAGATGTTGATTTTATTTTTTGAAGCAGTAAACTTGGGAAATGCTTGAAACATAATTAAGTCAGTTGACTGAACACTGTGTCCTAACCTGCTCTCCGTTTCCAGATGACTCCCTTGGAGCCGCAGCATGTGGCTGACCGCTCAGTGGTGTCTCAGAGGTTAGACATGAACCAGGTGGATCTGCCCCCAGAGGAGAGCAGCCTCAACCTCACCCAGCTGGTCCCCGAGCTCGACCTGCTCAGTGACAAGAAGGACAAGAAGGACGACAGTGATGAAGAGGAGGTGAGGTGGAAATAACTGATACGCTGACAGGATGTGGCCGTATCAAATGACTACCAACTACAGTTTGTTTAATAACTGCCTAAACTGATGTAAAATAAACTACTAACATGTAAATTAAAAAAAACATAAGCAGTTTATAGAACATGCCTTTCTGTAGCGACTCTGATTTAATTGTATGAGTGTTGTGATTTGAGTGTGAGCCGGTTGATGCTGATGATTATCTATTGTTCTCAGGATGAGGACGGTCAGACTGGAGACCAGGATCAGGAGGAGAAGAGATGGAACAAGAGAACCCAGCAGATGCTGCACGGTCTCCAGGTACAAAAAAAACTAACTTGTCAAATTATTTAGAAAAATGACTTTAAACTGAGACAGTTGTCATTTTTTTGTAAAAATCTGATTGTGTGTGCAGATAAAACTTAAAACCGTACATCAGAAGAATTGAGCGTTTCTGATAAACACATTATGTCCTCAAAAGCCAGTGGGAAGGTGCCGAATAGGGAATGAATGCAGGCTTCACCCTGCTGTATCAGACCTGTGAGCCTTGGTATGCAGAGGGGCGGGACTAAGGTGTTAGGTGGCTGCTGGTTACACAATCGCGTGTAGTCCAAAAACACAGCAAAATATGAATATAGAATACAGGCAGAGGGGAGGGCCCCTGCAGATACAGCCAAGCACTTCCAGTGATGATTCGGAGGGAATATTTTTGTATCAATTGATACATTGTTTTAAGGAAATTGTTGCATATTATACCTTTTTTAAACTGACATTTGTGTTTCTGTCTCTACAGCGCGTCATGGCCAAGACTGGTGCAGACTCGGTTAGCCTGCTTGAATTGTGCCGGAACAACAACAAGAAGCAGGCAGCTGCCAAGTTTTACAGTTTCCTCGTCCTCAAGAAGCAGCAAGCCATCGAGGTCACCCAGACTGAGCCCTACAGCGACATCGTTGCCACTGCCGGACCAAGATTCCAACTTATTTAGACATCAGAGGAACAGACAAACGCTCTGCTTGCAACAGACATACTTTTTTAATTACTCAACTCAACCTTTTGCCTTTTTATTTTGTGAGTTCCTGTCCCCATTTTATTTTTTTTTCTGGGTAAGGGGCGAGAGTAGGGGGGGAATGGGTTAGAAACTTAAAAAAACAAAAGGATTTTACTGTACTTCAGGTGGAATCATGCAGTATTTCATTTGTTTGAGACGGAGTGAGGAAGAATGTTTTAACAAGTATATTTATAAAGCAACCCTTTTTCAGTCACTGATTTGTAAGCTTTTCTTCCTTTTTTTGTTTTTTTTAAATTAAATTTTCATTGTCTGCTTATTTCATAAGTCTTCATACCATTGGCCCTCACACCTGAATCATTGCAGATTTTAGATAAAGAGCCCTGTATTTTCACATGGAATCCTGTATTGACTCTGTACATGTTCTGGAAAGGTACTGTTTTATTGCTCAGAAGTGTAACCGCTCCCATCTTCTCCTCGTTGCACTTGTTCTTTCATGATAAACAAAATGATTAATCTGTCGAAACATTGGGAACTTATACCCGGCATTAAATATCATGTGTCAGATGTATAATTCAGGCAGTTTGTCAAATTAGTTTTATGTGAATTTTTTTTATTTTTTATTTTTTTGTACCTTACGTTTATGCTTATTCATATTGCATTATGTAACTAGGTAATGTACTTGTTACAGTTAAGTTCAGTATCCCACATTTTTAGTCTTCGGGTAACCTCTAGTTGTGATACATCTGTAAAGATTTGAAATAAAGTGTTTTAAGTACTTGGTAACTGGATATTATTCATTCACAGTGCCCCTCACTATATTATACATTTAAAGTGCCATTTACTGATATGGTGTTAATGAAAGCAGGATATAAAGATAGAAGAAATTAATATAGAAACTGTTATCCTAGTTTTAACTCACCTGTTGATGGACTAACTCATAATTTAGAGTCATTACCTTTTCATTGCAGGTCTTATTGTAACAGGGGTAACTTTGGTAATAATGGTCGTCCAGGTAGTATTTGGTTCACTTTCACAGTAGTGTTACTTCAGAAAAGGGCCTCCATCCTTTTCTGTAGTTATACAAATAATTGCCAGTAGAATACAGTGTGTGTGTATATGTATGTATGTGTGTGTGTGTATATGTATGTATGTGTGTGTGTGTATATGTATGTATGTGTGTATGTATATGTATATATGTATATATGTATATATGTATATATATATATATGTATGTATGTATATATGTATAT
>NW_022280104.1:1080960-1082741 GCF_004355925.1 Anarrhichthys ocellatus | reverse complement strand
TATGTATGTATGTATGTATGTGTATATGTATGTATGTATGTATGTATGTGTATATGTATGTATGTATGTATGTATGTGTATATGTATGTATGTGTGTATGTATGTGTATATGTATGTGTATATGTATGTATGTGTGTGTATATGTATGTATATGTATATATTAGTGATATCATGTAAATTGGCAAATTAATACAATATATTTTTCTTATTTAACCACCAAACAGTTGAGTTATTTAAAGAGGCAACCTCAACTTAGCCCTTGTTTCTCTACGGACAGGAGAGCAGACGCATCTTTACCGGAAACGTCCGTCACGGAACTCTTTCCTCCCTTTTTCCGCGTGTTGCTGCTTACAGATGGCTTCACGTAAAGAGTCTACTTCAGCAGCTAGCGCCGTGATGGCTTCTACAAGCGGCACTTTGGACTCTCCCGTCAAACAGATCCAAATTGAGGGATTGGTAAGTGTTACTGCAGCGCTACGTGTTGAATGTCGGCAGAGAGACCGGGTCCTCAAGTGTTACCGGAGGTGGATGCTAGCTAGCTACAGTGTGAGCATCATCATGGCGGACAGATAATGTGAAGCGGTGTTCTGTAACGTATATTGCGGTTTATAACCTTAGCTGATGCCTGTAGTGTATATTGCGTTACTTAAACACATACTTTATTGACAAACAACCGGCTAAAGGCTAATCATAGGCTACCCGGTTTAAATTAGCTTTAGCTGCTGCGGAAACCAAAGAAGCGTTTAATGCTAAAACAAGGACCTCACTAGTTGTGTTTTATAGGAGCATCATAGGGAAACGATGCTGCTGTGTCGATTCTTGCTTCACACTCGCATAAGTCTGGTTTCTTACCAAAAAATAAGACTGAATATGAGGAATTTCGTGCTCATAATCCATACTCATTACGTTTAGCTACAGTCAGGCTACAGTCATTTAACTGTAGTAACTATAATAATATTTAATCATTCATTAATCATGCCTTGGTCGACTTTCCAAATGGTCCACGTGCCTTCTTTGAGACCGAAACTATTAAGTTTGATTTGGGCCTTCCGACTGACTAATTCTAGTTTTTAATCATATGAATTACTTTCCTGGTCCCAGAACGGAATCACTGATTCGAGTAACATTCAAACAACTGAATACAACAATGTAAATAATAATAAATACGTGTTCCCCACTCTACAGTTTGGGCAAAGAGGCGCTCTTAAGTCTAGGAACATTGTGGAATTTGCTAGCCCAGTTGCATATCTTGGGTTTTTGAATTGCTTATTGGTTCTGTGTGTTTCTGTGTGTCTCTAATATCTGACCAGTGACCTTTTTTAACAAGTACATTATGATGATACCTTTTTCGAATTTAATTTCTCCCAACCTGAATGTGTTAGTATGTTTCTTCTGTAGTACCTCAGTACATACAGTAGAGGACAAACTTGCGTCGCTGCCAGGCACCGATGTTCTCCCTCCTCCTGCCCGACGCTGCTCTGGACACAAAGCAGCTTATTTGGTGTTTCTGAACGCAGTTGCAGGACTTAAAGTTGCCAGCTGCTGCCTTCCTTTTATCTTGCTCATTAAAGCTGCCCTCGAGTCTCAGGCCCTAATTTCAAATCTAAATATTTCACCTCAATATGTATTATTTAGCTCTCTAATGAGTTTATTTTTCATCAACCAAACCTTTTTTTTTTTTTCTTTTTTTTTTACTCGCAGCAGTTTGAAAGTAACAAAACAGCCAGGATTCGTTGTGTGTGTGTGTGTGTGTGTGTGTGTGTGTGTGTGTGTGTGTGTGT
>NW_022280104.1:1077206-1080950 GCF_004355925.1 Anarrhichthys ocellatus | reverse complement strand
GTGTGTGTGTGTGTGTGTGTGTGTGTGTGTGTGTGTGTGTGTGTGTGAGTGACCGACCTCATTTGGATGCAGACTGCTGAAGGAAAGGTGTCTCTTTCAGTGATGAAACGCGCTTCACCTGAACGCCATTGACATGCGGCGGTTGCTGACCCGTCTATCAGAGGGAGGGTTGCCCGCTGACGGCATCGCCACAGCTGCGTGGTGTAATTGGATTGTTTTCCTCGCTTTTTTTGACGAGGCTGCAGTGGATGCTGTTGCCACAGGAGTGGAGTGCTGTGCGGTGACGGGCTCCATTAAACACCTACTGAGATCACACAGCTCACTGTATGTTTGAAAAGAACTTACTTTAATTTAGTCTGACGTGTGATGCACGTCGGACCCTGTTCTGATTCACATACCATGAATGAAGAAACAGCCAGAGAACATTTTACAGGACATCTTGGCTTTGTGGTTTGAAAGCTTTTGGGGGATGAAAAATTGCAGAAAATGTGTCAAAATGAGGTACATTAAAAAAGAAATCTTTTAGCAGTGTCAGACATTTTTCTTTTGATTTTCCAACACTTTGCCAGAATACTCCCCCCCCCCCCCCCCCCCCCCTTGATTCTGTCCCCCCCGGTGCTTTAAGCCCGGGCTCATCAGGACACAAGAGATAACTTACTACCCAGTGGGGTGGGGGGGGGGGAAGACACATGCATGTTCCCATCTGTTCAGTACAGTTACTAACTACTGTGTTGTTGTTTTCAGAAACTACAGTTTATGTTTACTTGCTGAAGTTGTAATCCTTAAGAGAGACCTGTAAACACTCTGCTGATATCAATCAGCAGAGTGTTTACAGCAGCCAAACAAATGTGTTTTGTTTCAATAATAAATAAATAAGTCATTCAGAAATTATTGTTGCCACAATCTGATTTCATGCTGGCCACTGTTCCATGCAACAGGTGAAGATGCGTGAGTAATGTTTGCTGCAAATTCAATTGAGTAGCAGCTGATAAAGAGTCGAGTAAGCAGAGTTTTAAATCTTTCTGCTTTGAGCTGAACATCTGTGAGCAAGCGCTGTAGTTCAAACCCTCTGTTCTCTAGATTATTGCAATAACACCTCCCATTGGCTGTTGCCAGGGGTGGCTGTCAGTAGTCTTGGACGACTTCACACAACACGTCTGACGCGGCCCGACAAAAACAGACACTCTGAGCAATTAGTGTGCGAGTGTGAAACAAGATTGGTGCGCACCGGTACGAGTTCTGACACCTTTTTAGTGCCAAAATAGGCCGAGTCACTGAGCTCCCACGCTAACAAATCCACTGTTGAATCTCGTATCGCTCCTCTCTCTCTTGCTCATTGGCAAAGAGCATTGTACAACAAGACATTCAGGTGCTGACCGTTGCTCTCACCGGGTAAATTGACAAAGCGGCGGCAGCAGGTCTGATCAACTGTAGCCGCTCAACTCTACCTGCATACGTGACTGGATGGGAAGCGAAAACGAAAGTCGGCTGATTCTGAGTTTGTGTGCTCAGCTAATGCTCATTTGTGAGGAAATGTCCGCTCTGTAACACATCTGTACAGTTGGGAGTGTAGTGGGTAGTTCCAACAGACTGATCCGTCTTCTCTCTAGTAAAACAATGGAGCTGTTTGCGTCACGTTCCGTTTCAGGAGTCAAATCCTCTCCAGTTAAACTTTTATTCACTAACTTAAGCATCAGCTTCTGAATCAGGACTTTCAGCATATGGACAAAAGTGAAAAACATGCGGGGGCCTTCTGCCTACTGTTGGTGTTATTTTAATGTCCCAGATACATGCTGAATCAACATTTCATATCTTCTGTTACTATGAACATCGAGTTTTACTCCAAGCGTTGGCACAGAAATGTCTTTTGCGACAAATTGAGTTGCAGCTTATCTAATTTAGAAGTTGTCGCTATAGGTTCTGAACCTTTTTATAAGGCTACTAAAAACTATGGTTGCAACAAAACTGATATCAGATATGGGTGTGTTAGTGACTCTCATAGCTGGACCGGGTATCGGGGACAATGAACTATCGCTACTTTGTATGGGCCGATACCTAAAGCCCATGCAGGTATCGGGACTGAGAGAGTTGGATCGGTGCATCTCTACCCCGAACTGTTTGTGTCCTCTCAACCGTACAGACCGCAACAGCCTCTAAACTGTTTCCAAAGCGATGCATTAACGATGCACAACGCATGGCTCGTGGTCATCCCGTGTTTCAAAAGTTCTTGAGTGATCTCCTGGTTAAATCAGCCCCCGAATCGTGTGCACACTGAATGTGTCGTGTCAGGCCTGTGCTGTCAGATAAGGTGGGACTCCGCGGTGGTCTTCGTCCGTGGCTTAATCCAACTGAAGCCACACCAAAAACCCTTATCTCTGTCAAGTATATTCCAGCCAACTTTGAGTGTAGAGTTCGTCTACACATCAGTGCCGCTGAAAGAAAAGTCATTACGGGATCGTCACTCACACACACACACACACACACTCACACTCACACACACACACACACACACACACTCTCTCATAAGATGAGCCATTTAGTGAGCGAGAGAGAAGATTTATGATGAGAATTAAAGGCAGCCAACAGGGGATTTGGGCCGCAATTGATTTTGCACAATTCAATTTTAAGCCTGTTGATTTATGACACGCTGTCCACGTATCAATCTTGGGCCTCTCTATGTGAGGTGAGCTCACTGGGCTAGCTTCTGGTGTGTGTGTGCGTGCGCGTGCGTGTGTGCGTGCGTGTGTGTGTGTGTACACACCCAGGTTTGTACAAAGTCGGAGCTTTCCAGGCTTTGCCTACAATACCTTACGGCATTTACTCAGCACCAGGAAGCCAGCACAACAAATCCACTGAAACCTTCCTTCCTTCCTCCCCCCCCCCCCCTTTTTTTTTTTTTTTTTTAATTGCTTCCATTTTCCTTTTTAAAGCTATTTTGTATATTCAGGACTTTTTTTTTTTTTTTTTTTAAAGCTCTGCTGGAATATAGCTTTATTTATTTGTCTTTCTGCGAGTTGTTTTTGGCCAATTGTCTGTCTCTCACCCCCTCCTTTTCCTGACACTAGTTCATCACACACACACAGACACACACACACACACACACACACACGAACAGATTGCCAAGTGTTGGATGGCTAAAAGCATTGTGTATCTGTGGCTATCTGCTCTCACTGATGGAGGAAGACTAGAGAAGCTGTTTGCTGGCAGCAAATGGAGCCAAAGCTCAAAGGGGCATTGGGGGGAGTGTGTGTGTGTGTGTGTGTGTGTGTGTGGGGGGGGGCACTCTAAGGACTTCAAGTAACCCTGTTCCCCCTCCCTCGCTGCCATCGGCTCACCTGGCTGCTCTCCTCGTACTCACCTGGTCCCCTTCTGCTCTCTTATTTGTCATCGCTCCCTTTATCCTTCTGGTTTCTCACCCTTACATTTACTCTCGCTCTCCACCCCCCCACCCACCCGACCTATTGTTCAGACCTTCCTCCCCTCTCAGTCAGAAAAGCCAAGGCAGGCAGGGATGAGATTTGTTTTTCTACCCACCCCACCCCATATCTCCCCCCCCCAGCCCCCCTCTCAGCTCTTTTACTTGTTGCATGACAGGTCCAGCACTCCGCTGAAATAAATCATCTCCCGCGACAGATGCATGTGTGCGTATGCAGCCGTGTGTGTGTGCGTGAGCTAGTGAGACGAGTAAGGGCTCCCTCATGGTGATGTGTGTTTTGTTGTGAGGATGGCCCCAGGACTGCCACC
>NW_022280104.1:1069726-1077196 GCF_004355925.1 Anarrhichthys ocellatus | reverse complement strand
TGTGTGTGTGTGTGTGTGTGTGTGTGTGTGTGTGTGTGTGTGTGTGTTATTAATGCCTCTGGCTGTGACCTGCCCACACTGTTATCGGTGTGATTTATGCTCTCCTGCTCCACACAGTGGTTTCAGCTTCTCGTCCTGTTCATTTAAGACGCTTTGCCTTATTCTCTACTCCATGCCTCAGCTGTTTTTGCTGGTCAATGTTTCCCATGATTGGTAAGTGTAGGTGTGCGTTTGAGTCTGTCCTCGTGTGTGCGTGTGTAGAAGTAAGCCATAGCCCTTACCTGCTGTCCTTGGTGTCGGTGATGCAGCATTGGAGCTTAAACCAGCTCTTCAATCATGTGGAGACTTGTCCTATTGGCCCATTTATATCCAGCATTAAATATTAAACGCATACGATGATTCATGGACACTCTGTCCAGATGAGGCTCGGCAATGTGGGATATGAGACTACAGGTCCAAATATACCCTCCTACTGTACGTGGGTGGCATTTTCCTTAACATTTCACTAGATTCATGTTTTTACTCTTTTCTGTGTCCTCCTCACTTTTTGTGTCGGGACATGTGGATTATAAAAATGCTGCAGCCATTGTAGTTCAACATAATTTAACGAAAGGAGATAAAGTCCCATTTGACATTTGTGGAAACGGCCTCAAAGCTTCATGTCTTAGTGGGCAGGTCTCTTGGCAGCGGTTGACTGACATCCGAGGGCCGGTTCTGCCGAGAGACGCCGTCAGTCCTGGGTCCTGGTGGGCTACTGACAGAAGCTACTGTCGTATCAGATATGTACAGTACAGACTTTATATATTAGATTTGATGTGGTTTTAGAAATGGTCAACTTTTACATATTTTGATCGCCACAAAGAAAATTAAGGGATGCGTATCAAGATTGTTTATGTACCTTTTTTTTTTTTTTTTTATGTTGAAAGTCGGCGGATGTATTGTCATCGAAGTTTTAAAATCCCAAATATATGTATCGGCTTCAAAGATTCTGTTTTTCCTGGGCTACAGTAGTTAGCTTAGCTCGCTAATGTCAGTGCTGACAACTTACATTTCTTTGTTTTGGTTATTACAATTTTAACATACACACACAGGCCACTTTATTAGGTAATCCTTGCCATCACCGTGTTGGACCCCCTTTGCCTTCAAAACTGGCTATGGCCTGAAGCCACTCTTAAGCTGTGTAATGGGCT
The DNA here is from genome assembly GCF_004355925.1 of Anarrhichthys ocellatus. Classification (NCBI taxonomy): domain Eukaryota; kingdom Metazoa; phylum Chordata; class Actinopteri; order Perciformes; family Anarhichadidae; genus Anarrhichthys; species Anarrhichthys ocellatus. The sequence goes on along the minus strand of NW_022280104.1, from coordinate 1,076,006 downwards.
GAGCAGAGTAAACTCATAATGAAAATATTTGTGATGACAATGTTTCCTTATTGAATAGTCTTTTTTTTTTTTTTTTTTTTTTAATCAAGTTCTAAATCCACATTATCTCGTAATACTTTTTTATCCGTTAGAGTATTGTTTGAATGTGTTCTGGAATAAATGCCATGGTTTTGCCACTATTCCCATTGGTATTCATTTCAATAGTTTAATATTCTCTATATGTATTGTGATAAAATACAATGTGTAGAAGGCCACGGAAAGAAATACGGCAATTCTGAAGCTGGAGGGATGAAGCACCCAAGCGAATCGTAAGAAAAACAACAAAAACGCGCCTAAACTAACCCGAAAACAAACTAATGAGCACAAATCAACATGACGAGCAGAGACACAATTGGGAAAACATGAATCAAAGGACGATAAAACCCAATAACAAGCGGCGCTGTAACAGGCGTGGAATGCATTAACGACGGCCGTGATAAATAAATTGGCCCCGGATCAGAAAATGAAACCCTTTCCTTTTAGAAACTGATTGAAAGGAGCGTCTTCGCCCCTTCTTCCGGTGCGGTAAGTTTTGATTCTTGCTGTTTTCACAGGTGCTGCTGAAGATTATCAAGCACTACCAGGAGGAGGGCCAGGGCAGCGAGGTGGTGCAGGGCGTCCTGCTGGGCCTGGTGGTGGAGGACCGGCTGGAGATCACCAACTGCTTCCCCTTCCCCCAGCACACCGAGGATGACGCGGACTTCGACGAAGGTAAACCAGAGCCGTGTTCCCTTTCCCGCTGTATTCTAAATGACACCACAAGCACACAGTCTGAAGTGCTGTGATACCTGCTGAGCACCAGCAGATCTTGTCTGTAGTGGTTGAAGTGATGCGGTGTGCGAAGGCTGGTGCATTTTAGGAGATGATGACATCTGAACGCTTCAGTAACAAAGAGGCTTTGGTCTTGGCTTGATGAAACCACTGAAGATTATTTATTTACTGAATGACGGGATGAATAGGTTTTTAATTAGAGTTCTTGAGTTGACGTACCGACTGCCACTGAAGATATAATGATGGAACATTTCTGTGAAAATGGTAGTTGGTTGCTATTTCATTTGACCGCGTCCTTGACGGGTGAGCTGAAAACATTCCGACATTGAGCAAACTAATTCATTAAAAACATGCACACAGAAGCAACTTGGTCATGAAATGCAGCCAAACTGTGCCTCGGAACAGAGCTTTTCTCTAAAGCCCAAACCAAAAGTCTGATGGGAAGCGATATAATGACGACCTGTGTTCTCACAATGTGTTTGTGGGTGATGGATCACCATTCTTAGCCCATTAAATTGCCACAAACCATAAAGAAAGAACGGACCATCGAGGCCAGCAGCCGTGATGCAATCATATCGGCAACTTTTTGAATGTCTGCGTGCGGGTAAGATGTTCCCGGGGCACGGCGTTGGAGGACAATGCCGACTAAGCTAACTAGGTGCCGGCCGTCCTACGCTGTCAGTGTCGGGGTTGATGTGCGAGGGCAGTGGTGCAGGGATGGAATGGCTCCATTGTTTGCTTTACAGGTGGGTGGTACGAACGTGCACAGGGTTTGATTCAGGGTTGTTTTTATTCTCGCACATGTGCTTTTTCTTTTTTTCTTTTTTTCTCCTCCACCTCCCGTCAGCTCTCGTATCAAAGGATACCATGTCCTCTGACCTCAGCCCTTCCCTTGTCAAGCCTTGTTGTTACCTGCTCCTTGTTAGCGCAACAATATCTGCTACAAGCCAGACTGAAGGATGGGAAGGTGAGCATATGCGGGAAACGGAGAAAATCCCGCTCCAACAGGCCTCCGTGGCTAACGAGCAACTGTCAACAAATTCGGCACAAGCGCCGATGGTGGCTTAAGGTAGTTAGTGTCAGGATCAGCTCACTGTCTGTGTGTGTTGGTGAGTGTCCTGGCTTGTTGTGGTGTTGACTTTTGATGCTTTGGATTTTTCCATCTGTCACTCCCTTTTAGTAAACAAGGGCTCCCTACCTTGCCAGGAACTCTTGGAAAGCTCACAGAAGTAAAACAGCATTCCTCTTCACCTGGCTTTTTTTTTTTTTTTTTTTTTGCAAAAATCTGTCACTACGCAACCGAGTTCCAAAGGGGAACGTCGTGTGTGCACCGTTTGTCGAGGAAATGGTTTTGAATCAACAGTGCAAGAACTGACTACAGAATGCTCCTGTCTCTGTCTACAAAGGGTGTTTTCAGAAAGGATTCATGACTTTATCTACGAAATCTCTCTCTCCCTCTCTCACATTCTTCTCTGTTGCAACTAGTTACAAGAGGGCAACAGTCTGTGCTGATGTTCTGGCAGAAGACAATAGTGTTTTCTTGAAGTGAGAATAGGACTCTGCATGTGAACTCTATCTAGTATCATTGATATTCTACTAAAGATCCAGAGCCCAACTGTGATAAATGATGGGAGGCCTCGGGTGTGTGACTATCCTACATTCAGACGTTGGGATGAATATGTAGATGAATTGACTTGATCGATTCAAACCTAACATTGGCTGAAAACCAGACGCCTCTAAAATGGTGTTTATTGCCACATCAAGCATGACAAACGATGGGAAGCAACACTCTGGGTAGTGCTTTTGCAGTTTTCAGTAATATACTGCAGACCGGCAACACCAGGGTCAGTATCATCTGCCTAAATCCAGTGTTTTCACTCACCCTAACACTGGACAGCTGTGTTTTTATTATTGTCTTAAACCAGGAGGCGTTATCGTCGAGGCCAGTGTGCTTCGGAACTTGCCGCTCGCACTTGCGATGTTGTCACTAGTGTCTACAATGGCTGTCGGTAAAGTTTCAATCAGCACTTCATTATTCTGCACCGCACTACCTTTCATTCTTCCTGGAAGTGAATGGCCTGAAGTGGGTATATGATTGGGAAACTTTGCAGGAGAGTGGAGGGAAAACACTCTTTTACTCTCTCGAGGCACAGGAGGATATTTGGCCAAATTGTTTTAGACGGTTGTATCGTTTTCTTTTGATGAATGTCTCATAGAATGTGGTCTGAATCTCGCCCTATCGCCGGCGAACGTATTGACTTTCTGATGCATATCAGTGAATCGCTGCACCTCTAGATAAAGCTGGAGTGAGATTCAGCAGAGCGGCATGCACCGTCTTTACCTCCAATCGGGCACCGTGGACACGTTTAAATCTGTCTCGGCGCTGTGTGTTTGTGCGTTGGCCAGAACGTACGTGTGTGTGTGTACCTGCATCATCTTACACTGACTCATTGCCTGCTGGAGGCCACTCAGATCAAAATTACTCCTTCTATCTATCTCTAACAGAAAGATGGGCAGTTATGTATATGTATATACAGTGGGTACGGAAAGTATTCAGACCCCTTTAAATTTTTCTCTTTCATTGCAGCCATTTGCTAAAATCAAAAAAGTTCATTTAATTTCTCATTAATGTACACTCAGCACCCCATCTTGACAGAAAAAAACAAATGTTGAAATTTTTGCAAATTTATTAAAAAAGAAACTGAAATATCAGATGGTCATAAGTATTCAGACCCTTTGCTGTGACACTCATATTTAACTCACATGCTGTCCATTTCTTCTGATCCTCCTTGAGATGGTTCTACTCCTTCATTGGAGTCCAGCTGTGTTTAATTAAACTGATTGGACTTGATTAGGAAAGGCACACACCTGTCTATATAAGACCTTACAGCTCAGTGCATGTCAGAGCAAATGAGAATCATGAGGTCGAAGGAACTGCCCAAGGAGCTCAGAGACAGAATTGTGGCAAGGCACAGATCTGGCCAAGGTTACAAAAGAATTTCTGCAGCACTCAAGGTTCCTAAGAGCACAGTGGCCTCCATAATCCTTAAATGGAAGAAGTTTGGGACGACCAGAACTCTTCCTAGACCTGGCCGTCCAGCCAAACTGAGCAATCGTGGAAGAAGAGCCTTGGTGAGAGAGGTAAAGAAGAACCCAAAGATCACTGTGGCTGAGCTCCAGAGATGCAGTAGGGAGATGGGAGAAAGTTCCACAAAGTCAACTATCACTGCAGCCCTCCACCAGTCGGGGTTTTATGGCAGAGTGGCCCGACGGAAGCCTCTCCTCAGTGCAAGACATATGAAAGCCCGCATAGAGTTTGCCAAAAAACACATGAAGGACTCCCAGACTATGAGAAATAAGATTCTCTGGTCTGATGAGACCAAGATTGAACTTTTTGGCGTTAATTCTAAGCGGTATGTGTGGAGAAAACCAGGCACTGCTCATCACCTGCCCAATACAATCCCAACAGTGAAACATGGTGGTGGCAGCATCATGCTATGGGGGTGTTTTTCAGCTGCAGGGACAGGACGACTGGTTGCAATTGAAGGAAAGATGAAAGCGGCCAAGTACAGAGATATCCTGGAAGAAAACCTCTTCCAGAGTGCTCCGGACCTCAGACTGGGCCGAAGGTTCACCTTCCAACAAGACAATGACCCTAAGCACACAGCTAAAATAACAAAGGAGTGGCTTCGGAACAACTCTGTGACCATTCTTGACTGGCCCAGCCAGAGCCCTGACCTAAACCCAATTGAGCATCTCTGGAGAGACCTGAAAATGGCTGTCCACCAACGTTCACCATCCAACCTGACGGAACTGGAGAGGATCTGCAAGGAAGAATGGCAGAGGATCCCCAAATCCAGGTGTGAAAAACTTGTTGCATCATTCCCAAGAAGACTCATGGCTGTACTAGCTCAAAAGGGTGCTTCTACTCAATACTGATCAAAGGGTCTGAATACTTATGACCATGTGATATTTCAGTTTTTCTTTTTTAATAAATTTGCAAAAATTTCTACATTTCTGTTTTCTGTCAAGATGGGGTGCCGAGTGTACATTAATGAGAAATAAAATGAACTTTTTTGATTTTAGCAAATGGCTGCAATGAAACAAAGAGTGAAAAGTTTAAAGGGGTCTGAATACTTTCCGTACCCACTGTATGTGTGTGTGTTCTCTTTGCGTGTGTGTTTTTGAAAGTACGCATGTCTCGAGTGTGTCTGCTATGCTGCCATTTCATCAACAGGTGCCAGTGTGGAGCTGCGCTTGTAGGATAGTCCGAGGCGGCGAATGTGCCCGACACGAGGGAGAGAAAGATGGAGAAAGAGAGTAATCGAGCGCGCACAGCAGAATCCGCCTCAGATTAAAAAAAACCTACGCTGAACCCCAGCTCTCCTATTTCCCATGTCCTTGCATACTTTGTCCTTGTATCATTAACAAAATGTATGGAGGGAGATGTGTGGAACTGCAGGCACTTATTCTCTAGGCATTTTGTGCAATAGAGGCAACGCAAGCAGCATCTTAATAATGTGCTCTGGCCTTCCTCTTTTGTTGTGATATGAGCGATAATATAAAGCGGAGGTGTCCCAGCACAGAGACCGGGGACGGCTGCATACGGAATATATCAGACCTTGCAAGCTAGTAATTGTGACCCTCTCCTCTCACTGTCGTGGAGAGGTGTTGTGTTTATGAGCTGTGAAAAGAGAAGAAATTGCAGCAACATGCACAACATTACACCCTTTTGTTATGGTTCCTATAGCTGACATTAAGCGGTAGGTTGGTATTAACATTAAATCATATGGTACTGCTGAGAATCAGCACCGTACTCTGCAGCCTCTCAGCTCATTGTTTTAGTGCGGTCGACTCTCTGCGGCTCTCACCAACCGCTGCAGTCTGTCAACACGTGGTTTACGTCTGTTCTCACTTCAGGTGTGTGTGTGTGTGTGTGTGGGATAATACAATGTACAAAGCAATTGGGGTCAGCCATAGTTTGTTCCAAATTGATTGGTGGTTAGGTTTGACCATCTGGCTTCAGTGTGGCATATCTTCTGCCCCCACCCCAAAACTTGATGGTGTGTAGCCTTTCTTTTTTAATAGTTTTAAAAATGTAAATGACGGTTGTTGTCGGGCATAAAACCAATGATCTGTTGATTTTTACGAATAAAGACCCGATAGTTTAACATTGTAATAGTGCTGAACTGAAAAAAAAAAAAGTTTTAAAAAGAATCGTGACACCCTTATTGGTTGAACAACTGACGAAGCGCGGCTCGGTGCAATTATCAGGCTTATAAAGCATGATTGGGCGTCCCGTTTGACTCGTAACGAGTGATTATATCAAACTAACCGTTGCTCAGTACCACCTTCTGGGAAAAATCCCTTTGATATTCAACCCGCGTCACCAGCATTCAGCAGCAGGACGAGGTATCCTGAAGGTAGAACAAAATTAGCCGCCTCTTTCCCTCCACTACTCCCCCCGCCC